>NW_028291134.1:600000-804240 GCF_041222555.1 Hakea prostrata
CCGATGGAACCGAATACGGGCATACGAGTTGGATCTCTTCAATATCTTGCTAATACTCGACCTGATATTGGATTTGCTGTTAATCGGGTTGCTCAGTTTATGCATGCTCCTACGGATGTTCATTGGAGTGTTGTTAAGCGTATCTTACGTTACTTACATGGGACATTAACCATGGGTCTTTTCTTCTCCCCGACATCTACTATGACTTTTATCTGCCTTTTCGGATGCTGATTGGGCTGGTTGTCCGGATGATCGTCGATCGACTATTGGTTTTTCCGTTTTCTTGGCTCACATCTTATTTCATGGGGATCTAGAAAACAACGTACTATTTCTCGCTCTTCTACCGAGGCCGAGTATCGTCTTTGTTCTTTGCAGCTTGCTACTCGAGTTGCTATGGATACATTCCTTACTTGGAGAAATTGGGGCTTTTCTCCCCGTTGCTCCTCAGATTTGGTGTGACAATATTGGTGCTACCTATATGACTGCTAATCCTATCTTTCATGCACGCACCAAACATATTGAGATAGATTTTCATTTTGTTCGGGATTTGGTTGCCACTCGTCAGCTTGTTGTTCGATATATTTCTACTCAGGATCAGTTGGTTGATTTACTTACCAAGGGTCTTTCTCGCGCTCGATTCTGTTATTTGAGAGACAAGCTTACGGTATCTGTCCCGTTACGCTTGAGGGGGTCTATTAGAGAGTTGACTCAATCAGTGACTCAGTAGCATATATTTCTACACTACTATCTCATTGTACTATAAATACATATGCTCACTTTAATAAAACATATTAGATATTCCTTCTATCAAAAACACTCTTCCACTTCAACCTACAAGTTGTTGCATTAAAGATTATATCCATAGTGACTCAATAAAAATTATATTAGGAATTATGCTCTTCTCGATCAAATATTTGATGATACAAATAAAAAACATTAAATTGTCTTTCACGATCTTACGGTCGTAAGCACATATATTGTCACTTTGGGCAATAAGGACTTTCCTTCAGAGCATAGGATCTTAATAAACCAATAATAAAAGTAGAATCTATTCTTTTGTACTGCAATTATACCGCACTATATACCATGTTTAAACAGTTTTTCGCACCGATTTTATACTGAAACCATACCATACCGTTTTACAAATATCGAAACCGACACTGTACGATTGTGATTTATGTATTCAAAGTCGGTATAATATCAAATTTGTACAGATTGACACCCTTACTTGGTCCCCCTCTTAATTGGATAATAGCTCTTACCTTCCCTTATTTGGCAAAAATATCAAACACCTCACTTTTATAACTCTTTCAGTTAAAATCTAATTTTACTGTTAAATATTTTTCTAAAACACCAAACTACCCTTAAAGAAAAAAAAGTTAGTTTAAACCCCAATTTAGCCTTAATTGCCCTAATGGTTCAAACCCAAATTATCCTCAACTAATATGATTGTTAAAATTCCAAAATACCCTCAATTACCCTTGTAGTTAAAACCTTAAATGACCCTCAACTAATTTTATTCTTAAAACCCTAAAATACCCCTATGGTTTTTAATCTATATGTTTTTCTTTCATTAGAAGAAAACAGAGAAAATCTTACCCAAAAAAAAAAAGACTTCTAAATTTTTTTTTAGTTAATTTTCTTTTTCCTTTAAAATGAAAGAAAGACCTCTAAAATAAAAAACAGAGGGGTATATTGAGATTTTAAAGTTAAAATTAACTAAGGGTAATTTAAGGTTTTAACTACTAAAATAATTGAGAGCATTTGGAACAATAAAACTAATTGAATTTATGGATTACGATAATGTTAATTGATGGTAATTTAGAGATTTAACTAATACACTAATTGAGGGTAAATTGAGATTTAAACTAGAGCAACTTTTAGCTAAATAGTTTGAAATATTAGAAAAAATTTGAAGGCACAAGAAAAACTTAACTGAAAAAATTAACAAAGAAAAATATTTGATACTTTCCCAGATGAGAGGACAAAGCCAAAATTTTAGTAATGGAGGTATATAAATTTTGAGGACAAGATTCACAATTCAAAAGTGAACTCCACCCAGAATATAGGACGAAGAGATGCGTGGGAAGACAAACCCCTACCCCCAAAGGAAAATAGATTTCCAATTTCATATTTGAAAGTGTCCTTCTAGATAATTATGGAGAACTTTTTTTTTTTGGAATGAGGTTCATCCTGACCAGCTTGTGCGCGACTGCATCCTCAAAGTGCTTTTTATATAATTAATATAGGCAAGGGCTTCACCCCTGGCCCCAAGGGGGTTGAACTCTGACCTCCTATGTGAAAGCGTTGGGCTTTGCCAACTGAGCCAACCACTTCTTGTGTGCTAGGTTTTCGAGTTTATTTACTAGGATTAAATGTGGATTTTTATTGCAACAGCGACTGCAGCTAGTTGCCAACGGCCCAGATTTTATCATGTCTACAAAATATAGTAGGACGGATGCAATTAAAATGGCGGGGGCTTATTTGTAATTATAGTTTTCTTGTTTTACATTCTAAGGTTTAATATTTTTCAAATTTACAGACCAAAACCCCAGGTTTTTCCCAGCTTTAATCCCCTATTTTGCAAGTTGGTGATTCGCATGTCTGAGTTCTATTTTTCAAAAATCGACGAATCTTTCACACTCTAGTAGCGATTCACTTTCTTTAAGAATCAGAGGATTCGGTGGGAAAGAAGCAAATAATCCAAGTTCAAGATTGAAATGGAACTCTAGTTGAATGTTTGATTTGTTATCTGCCTTGTGGTTTGTTTCTAGTGTTTTTGTGAAATCCATGTTCCGTTTTGCTTAGATCCATTTTCCCCTTGCATTTTCTTGTTTTCTTTTCTTACAAAATTCCAATTCGATCATATTGTTCTTGATTCCTAGTTGCTGAACGCCTAAATCATTAGAGGATGAATGTCAATTTCTACTTCTGGCTCCTTTGAATGAGACTGTGAAGCATTCCAGAGAACCACAAGCACCAAGGCTTGCAAAATTAGGGATTAGAGTCGGTTAAAATCAGGAGTTTTCATTTGTAAATTTGTTAATATTGAATCTTAGAATGGGAAAAAAAAATATTGAACCTTTTTAATTGCATCCATCCGATTAGATTTTGTAGACGTGGCAAAATCTGGCGTTCACAGCTGGCTGCAACTGCAAATATAAATCCGGAACTGTAAGGAATAAGAAAAGGAAAACCCAAAGCCCAGTATAGAAGATGATCGATGAAGGATAAATGAAATCCCTGACAAACAGATCATCTTGCAAGGTACAGTATTGATCAATTTCAAACGTAGTTCCATTTTGAAACCTGCAGAAGGCAATGGCTCACAAAATACCAAATCCCTAACCTCATTATGCTTCCCAGCTGAAAATACTGCAGGGTAAAAAGGTTCGAACATTTCTCTGTGGCAATTCGTTGACAAAAAGAGTAAGAATGCTAAATGAAACGTACACTGGAACACCTCTCCCTCCTACCCTAAGCCACAAAACAAAGACAATGTACAACCCAGTCACCAAATTAAAACATGCATGTTACATGTTAGCCTTAGCTTAAGCTAGATGACTCCATCATCATCGTTTAAAGCCAAGTAAAATTGGATGACTGATGATAAATTAACTTCAAGCATCTCCTGTTAAGCTGGATTCCTGAAGAATGGGTGGTTCAAGGCTTGCCGGGCAGTTAGCCGTTCCCCTGGGTCAAATTTCAATAGCCCGTAGAGCAAGTCTATAAAAGCAGCTCTCGAGGACTCTACATGTCGAGAAACCATATTCTGCAACATAAAGGGTAAATGTCATCAGAAAGCAAATTTATTCCCCTGAGATGAATAGGTGTGTCCAAAGTAAAGACGCCTCCAGGAGAAGCCACAAGACATCTTGGCACACGCATCAAACCCAATATAATGGCTTAAACTGATAAGCTGCAAAAAGCAAACCTTTAGCAGGTCAAGTTTCCTCACAGCACGAATGCTCTCTCTAGAAACTGCTCCTTCAGGCCAATTTAATCGTGCTCCCCCCCGCCTGAAGTATTTCTCTGCACCACGACTGCACCAAACAGCTCAAAATTGGAGAGCATTCTCAATAAAGAATCAGCAAGAACTCGACACACTTCATACAATTAATAGCAAATATGACCGGTAATGAAAAATTCACCAAAAATTATCAGTATAACATAATCACAAAGCAGTAATCATATGGCCAATTCTATTTGATTGGAATCAGGCAGAGTTAAATTTAGCTTTTATATGGCACAAATCACCAGAAACAACTTCAATAAAAATAAATAAATAAATAAAAACAAAACAACTTACCAGGCTCTGTGTGTCATATGCCCTGGTAAAGGCCCCAATACGCGCTCCATCATTGCCAAATGTTCCAAATTTTCGTGCGTCTGAAACAGTGCTTCTCCCTGAACAAAATCACATGGGATTAGAATTCTGAACATCTTGCAACAGCCACACAGGCTTAATAATTGTGAAAATAGCCCTCCCCCACCCATCTACACACAATGATCCCTCTAAAATGAAGTGACTAACCATACAAAGCTCCACAAGTATGCAACCAACACTCCATAGATCACAAGGGTAACTCCATCCAAGACCTGCAACAAATATGCTTTTAATAAGATAGAAATTGAGCATTGGGAAGCATCAGCTACATATGGAGGTACCTCTTAACAACCAAGAGAAACTTCTCAAGGGATATATACAATAAGCTAAGCTCACTCCCAATGTAAAACATATCTTTATGTCAGGATATGGAGTAACACATAAATATATATACAAGAAACAAGTTTCCCACACTCCAGGATATTAACAACCCTGTTCTGGTTTAGGAAAACCAAACCCAAAAAAATACATTATTTGGACTTGAAAGTCACCATTTCAGCCAAAACTTTGCATACATGACCTTTTTCAGCCACTTGAATTGATGATTGGCAATCTTTCCATGGATATGCACACCGGAATTGGACAGGATGATTGTATAACTTGGTGGCATGGGTCAACCATATGCCCAACTTGTGGGGGCCTTTCTTCCCTGATTCTGCAGAATAGTTCCTGCTTCACAGTGGGTAAGGCTGTCGATTGGGACTATTTCCAGTAATTGGGACAGGTCCATAGTTGTACCAGTAGCAGTTATAGTTATAGTACTGTCCCATTTACTGATCAGAACCAAATCTAAGTCCCAATCTAAATTATTAGTGGAACGGGTGTTATTAATTCCTATATAGCTCTCAGGTCTAGACCTGATACAAAGGGGAGAAAACTCTAATGGTTTCAAGATGGTTCCATTATTAGAAAGCGACTTAGAATACAAACCCAATATAATCTGCACTATTTTACTTCTTCAAACTCCCTAAGGGCCTGTTTGGTTACATGAATCCAGAGATTTGAAATCTCTGGATTCATGAATTTGAGAATTATACCCATCTGGTTGTAAAAATCTCTAGATTCATGAAATCTAGAGATTCACCTTTTTACACTAAAAACGTGAATCTGTAGATTTATGGGTAAGGGGTGAAATCCAGAGATTTCAAAAAAGCTATACATTTGCACATTCACAAAAATCACGTCGATCAAATAATTTTTTAGGATGAATCCACAGATTTCATTCCACAACCAAACATCTAATTCTATAAATTATAACTCTATAGATTTCAAATCTCTAAATATTTTAAATCTCTAGACTCATGTAACCAAACAGGCCCTAAAATCATATGTGAGGTGCTCAAATCAACTGCTAAGAATTTATGACGATGAAGCTTATGTACAGTTTTGGTCTCACCACAAGTAAGTTACAGAAATCGAACTAAAGGTCCATTAGCTGAAACCTCTACAATTACCACTAAACTACACAAACTTCAGTCATAAATTTCAACACTACATGTAATAGACCTTTTTAAAAGGTAGAGATAGTATTTCGATATTGGTAACATTGGGAATCCAATCCAAAACAGATAACAAAATCAGCTCCCAATATCATCCGATTTATACATAGGAAGACCCAGTACCATATTTTGGATGGAGTCTTCAAAGGGGTTCCAGAAGATCCAGGCTTCAGGTCTAGTGTTTCAATTGCAATTTTCTCAAAATCAGCATCTCCAATCCAATATCAGAAGACAAAGGAAAAAGTAGTTTGATGAATAGAAGGATAGCAAGCTAACAGGAATATTATCAGTAACAAGTTCTCGCTGCCAGCTCAAGGTGGGAGCATTTTGGCAAAGAACAGTGAGTGAACAGAAGGAATTTGTCCTATAGTACCATTTAGTACCCAGTTCGATATCCCATCCAACCTAGCAGTAAGCAATCCACCAACCGAAAACAAAACTTTCCTTTGAGAAGTGAGCGATAACTGAATCATGTTCATATGTACTATTTACATGAAGAGAATCCCATCCAACCTAGCAGTAAGCAATCCACCAAACCAAAACAAAATTTTCCTTTGAGAAGTGAGTGATAATTGAATCATGTTCGTATGTACTATTATATGCAGAGAATCGCAATGTAAATCCAATAAACAAATAGAAACTGGTGTTATTGCAGCTACTTTTCCAAATCCGCAGGAGAAATAATTATATATTTAATTAATAAGTACTTGCTTCATTCTATGTACAAGCATAAGAAATACACAGGGAAAAGACAGGCATCAATAAAAACAATCAAATAATAAAACCAACACAATACAGTGTAATTACAATTTTCTTCAGCACCAACTTTATTTTGCCAGCCTCAACAAACAAATTGGTTCCCTACTGTAGGATTCAAACTCGGATGAATGCAAAACAAATAAACTAATGCATTTTCAGAAGCCCTTTACCTAAAATGATCTCTGGTGCCCGGTAATGTCTTGTAGAGACAATGGAGCTGTGATCCTGGTTGTCAAAGGCAGTACTACCAAAATCAATCAGTTTTATGGCGCTTGACTTTGGCAAACACCTGAAGTGTGTATCATCTTGGGAATTCCTCTGTATCATTCCAAGCATTTATTAAGGATGATTAACGAGTTTCGGATACCCAATACCTGGAAAAGAAGAAATTATTAAATAACTGTGATGCAAAATACCTTGTACCCTGGAAGCTTTACATACTCAGAGGATGCAAGAAGTATATTTTCAGGCTTCAAGTCGGTGTGAATTAGGCGTAAATCATGCATATCTGTCAGAGATGATAACAGAACACTCAATTTGTTAAGCCACCAAAAAATGTATGATCATAAGTTACCCAAAAAAAATGTTGTCAAGCCATGGACAATCCAAACAGCCAGAAAGTAGATGTGACCCATTGGCTACAAGATAAGATATTAAACGAATCAAATAGAGGAGGCAAAGGACAATCCACACACATGCTACAGATTCCAATAGCTGACGTCCAAACTCCCGGACAAGATCCACAGGAAATGGGCTATATTTATTTCTTCGTAGAAAATCAAATAAGCTTGGTCCTAGCCTCTCAAACACCTGGTAACACCATTAAAGTTCATTGAAAGAGGTTCAATATTCAGTTTTCCAGTAGCATAATAAATGAAGCCCATACAAATGAATGAATTCAGACTACCAAAAAGTTGCAACTTTTAGTTACAAATAGTCGTTCAATATTTCATCCACCAACCCCTCCAAATGCAAACAGTGGGTGGCCCTGAAAATTCATATGCAATGGAATCGTCTAGGAATATCCGCATTATTTTAAGTGCATCCCAAGGAATTAGAATTTTAAACATTTACTGGGTTAGTCAAGAATAGCATCTAAGGAAAAACAGTAATCTCCAATATGAGAAAGAGAATCACAATTTGTAATCCCTAAGATGACAAAGAGAACCACTATCTGTAGTAGAAATAGATAAACTCGCAGAATACAATAAGGAGGACAACTCCATTGGTTCAACTACTTACAATGCATATATGATTGCGGTAATCAAACCAGTTTCGGAGCTGCACACATCTGCAGAAAAGAAATTGCATTAAAAGATTAGCACTTCGTAAGTACCTACGGCATAGCAATTCTTTTCAGAAGCAAACCCAAATTATACATACCGTGAGGTACCAATATCATTCCTAGAAAGATGTTGAAGTATATCGATTTCAATTTTTGCTGCCTCACGGTATTTGCCTATGCTTCGAACTACTTTAATCGCAACATACTCTCGTGTTTGACGGTCCCAACATTCCAAAACACGGCCAAATGTGCCTACAGTACTAGTAATTTGCTGACATGGACACAAGCATAATCATAAAGAAAAGATCTGAGAGACAGCAGGGCACTTGACAGCTAACCTTCACCCATCTTGCTAAGTATTTTATCTGAGATACAGGAAAGAAAACATCCTAAAATCTTATAATCTTCTAAACTGGTAATAGGAGAAAGAAATAAAAATTACTTTGGTAGCACAAAAATGAGACAATCAAGTAAGTGTAAACTTTAAGCATGAGGATAATAGAGGATAAAGCAGAAGCATCATGTCAAACCAACTATTACAAAAAAAAAAGGTAACAATCAGAGCTGCACTAATTAATAATGGAATTAGAATCCCAAGTCATTCTTTGAAACTAAGTGAGATGTTTCTAGTTCAGTCTGAAAAACTATAATTCAAATACACAGAAAGAAGTGAACCATTGTGGCATCAATCATTGCAGTACAGACCTACAAAAATTAAGGAGACATTCAAAGTTGTAACAATTATGGAGAAATCAAACTCATAAGTCAACCTATGAAATTACCTGACCCCATTCAGTTAGAGAAGGGCTGATTGTGATTATTTTTAAGGTCTTCATTCTTTGAGATTATGGGAGAAGTGATCGATGACTGAGTGAAACAAGAAGATAATATTTCTGGATAACTAATTTGGTTTTCCACCATGGTGATCTACCATAAAAGCCATTCATTTGCTTCGGATACTAATGGAAATGTTTAGATCATACGACAAAGACACCAATATGGTCTTTATTTATTTAAATGAAGCTTATGGTAGAGTTCCTACAGAATGTATTTGGCAACGGTCAGGGAAGTGGAGAAAAATGTTTCAAATAAGTACATCAATATTTTTAAAGATAAATATACTGTCGCAGTGAAGACATGGCACAACTGCTGAGGTAAATTCGAAGTTGGATAAAGATTAAGAAAAGGTGAAAAACAGAGTATCCGTTGTCCAACTCTATAAGATCAAAAAGTAAGATGATTTACCACAAATGAGTCAAATGACAACCTCAGATACTATGTTCGATCATGGATACATAAGAGGATGATATTATATAAAAATTAAAACATAGTCGATGAAATGGACAATTGGCTTGATTCAGATTGAAAGAACTTAAAAAGAGACCAGAGCAGACTTAAAATGACCACAGGAGAAGTGGCGAGGATAAACATGCATAGCTTAGTGCTTCATGAAGTATGACGATAGAGCTAACTGCAGAAACGGAATCCATAAGCCTATCCAACTTAATTCTAGTTAAGGTTTGAAATCGATCAGCGGCAACGGGCAAAACATAGCCACCATATTTGCAGAATCGGAATCTAAATAGCCTATCCCACTTAATTCTAGTTGAGGTTTGTAATCGATCACTAGCAACTGGCAAAACATTGCCACCATACAAAAGACAATATCAAACAAGAATCATTGAAACCGATAAACTCTTCCTGACAAAATTCATCTTCATGTCAAGTCCCAAGAAAAATCAAATTTTGCAGTCTAAAATGAATGATACTCAAAAATATCATCCACCTAGCAATTGTAATGCGATAACTTACATCGTGGAGTGAGATTTTCCCCAAGATTAAAGACATAATGGCCTTCCCGATCGTCATCTCTCCAAGGCGGCGACGCCGGTCGAACCAGACTCTCATTCGCAGGAATCGGCAGCCGAGCAGCCTACACAGATGCAGCGAGCCATTCCATTGGTGTCAGATTTTCACATGAAAACCCTAACTTTGCTTCACAGTGGACATAAAAACCCAAGCCACCCTATCCCCACGGAAATTCTATTGGTGTTGCCCTTGGAAACCAAAACCCTAATCGAACCACACAGGGATCCACCAACCTCAGCTTCGGTAGGGGCAACATCCCAGGCGAGACGGGGACGTTTTCTAGTTCGCTGCTTCTCCATGTCTCTAAATTCAACGGTTACCATCTACGAATTTGACACTTCTTCCTTCTCTGTCTCTCACCTGTTTCTTCTCCCTTTTCCCTTTCCCTGCAGTGAATTGTTATCCCTACAAAAGCTCAAGAAAATTCCAATTAATTTGCTCTCCACCCCTGTGATCTGAGGAGCCGTACCATCTGTTGTCCTGGAGAAAATATACCATTTCATTAAACAGATCTAAAAACGATGGAAGAAGGAAGAACTCGCAAGCGATAATGCTTCGAACAGTTCGAAGGTACCTTATATCGTGAAAATCAGAGTCGGTCGTGGCGGATTCCCGACTCATATAGGATTCTAAAATCGGCCGGAATCCGAATAATCCAAGTATCGGTTTATAATAGAAAGTATCGGAAGAATCTTGGTGCGGGATATTCTCTTCCAAAATAAAAATAAATCAGTAAAAATTAGTTATCAAGTAAGGGTGCAAGTTTCGCTATGGTAGTTTTACACTTTTACTTGCCCTAAGCCTTGGGCTCGGTCCTCAATACGGGTGAGGTTCAAAATATTATGACCCTCAATTAGGGTTTTCTACCAAAAAATAAAAATAAATTAGGGTCAAGGGTTGGCATGAGATTAGTATTTGTTCCGCTTAGCCCATCCCTAGGAGTGTTAGTTTGCAATCTGAACCACTAAAAACAAATCGAATAAGCCTAAGTCGAATCTTAATGGGATGTGTTTGGGTTTGAGGGGCAAAGCTCAAATGATTTGGAATGGTTCAAGTCAATCCGTGTGCAACCACATTAGCCGATTAGTTCTATTAAAATATAGTTTTGGATATGTTTTAATAGATTAGTTCTACTAAGTCCGTTAGTCCATTTTTTTCTTTTTTCTTTTTTTTTTGTGGAAAGGTTTCAATTTTCTATTAAGATATAGTTTTAGACATAACGTTTTCTATTTAATAACATCCATATTTATGAAACATCTATAGGTTTAATTTTGAGCTTCAGTTCTCAAATACATTCCAAGTTTAACTTACATCGAGTGCCATCACATACGTTTTGCTTCAAATGTTTTTTAGTTGTTGCTCAAAATTTATTGTTGAGAGTGAATAACAATATTTTATAATGATCTTAAAACTGTACCAATGTGAATCCAAATGATTAGCCAACCTTAATCCAAAACTGCAACAAACAAAACATAACTAAAACCATTATTTTGCTAATGGGTTGTGTTTGAGTTTGATGTTTTTCAGCTCAAAACCACCCCATACCGCACAATTGACACCCTTACCCATTCCTATATGTCCTTGATTTTGGCCTGATGCTAATCCTAATTTTTGCTTTGATTTTTGGGGTCAAAAAAGTTATAAATTGTTTTATTGTTTTATGGACAAGAAAACAAATGGAGTTTGAGTTATTTTACACTTTTGTGCATTTTATCTTCACTTTGCTTGAGATATTTTCTTTATTTTTTTTTTAATTTTTTTTATCAAATTTAATAGTTCTTTGATACCATTTTTAATGAGTTCGGATCCTCTACCCACATGGAATAAAATATTCCACACATGGTTGGATCATTGACACATGCCCAATCTCAAAGGGAAATCTATTTTTTTTAGTAAATAAGCTAATATATAACTTAACATTATTAATTACAAAAAGGCACAAACCCACTAAGGTTTCCCACATTCAGCCCATTAGCTTATACCATCTATTACAACCAAGGTGCAAATCTCAACGCCTTTCGTCGGCTGCCGAAACCAGCGAATCAGGGAAATCTCACCGAGTTTTTGTTGATTAATCTCCAATATTTCGAGGCTTCTAGTGCAAGTTGTCATTTATTACCAACATTTCCAACAATTTGTCATTTATTATTTTGTGAGTACTTGTGTGTGATGTGTCATGCTAAAAGTGGTTTAATGTTAATTGATGTGTGATGTAAAACACAAGGGAGACATTTGGTTTAACTTTAATTAATGTGTGATGTAAAGACAAAATAGGAGAGAGAGTTTCAACTTTCACGGGTTTCCATAAAACCCACACCCATGCCCTAATCGACTATTCCATAAATGTGTTTCTACAGTTCTAATTCATCTTCTCTTGAAGACGGAATCATGGAAGTAGCCGGAGTTCACATTAAAAGGTTTGAAGAAAGGCTTGAAGAACTCCAAAGAGGAAGCAAGGTGAAGCGGAATCAAGTCACTAAAGCATCGTGAGAACTCAACATACTCGCATGAAAAGGAATCGAGAGGGAGAAACGGAATCTGCTCATTCTAGCGATCAAACAATTTGCTTAGTTTAGAGCTTCTTTTCTACAACTCCCCACAATTTTTACCTCTAACAATTTGTTTTCAAACGAAAGAAAGAGATATCGTGAAGTTTTGGGTGATTTTCGCCGGTTCATCGGAGAATTTACAATTTTTCGGCGATCTTCCGACGAATTTCTGTCAATATTAGTTTCGCCCCATTTTTTTATTTTGGTCCATGGCGAACTTGGCAAATTTCGCCACATTTTGGGCGAAATTCGCCAAATTTCCTACCTTGGTTATAGCATAATTGCTAAGCGTCCAGTGAACAAACTTTAGCAAATCTTAGCATGCATCATATGCCAAACCTATAGTATCTTTGTGCCTCATAGAGTCTTCCAAGATAACATTTATCTCACACATGAATGCCTTCACGGTATGAAAAGATCAAAGGCTAAAAAAATGACCAATAGCCATCAAGCTAGATTTTGCAAAACATTTAACAAGTAGAAATGTTCTTTCATTAAGCATAGACTAAGACACTTGGCTTTTTGACATTTGTGTCCAGTGGACCATGCAATGTATCACCATCGTAGAATGTTTTATTAAAATAAATGGTTCACTTACTAAAAGAATTCTCCTACAAAGGGGACTAAGGCAAGGTTGTCCTTTGAGTCCCTATACATTCATCCTATGTTAAGAAACCTTGTTTCAAAGACTTTCCTCTAACATATAGTGATGGACATTCATTCCTAGATTATGAGGGATTAAAGTCAAGACATGAACATGAGATCAATCATGTTTTCATTGCAGATGATTGCATGATATTCATAAGAACAACTCAAGAGAATGGAAACCAAATTCTTTAAACCTTACTTGAGTATCAACAAGTATCTAGGTAACATATCAACTATGAAGAGCCATCACTTCTCTTTAGTAAAGGCACTCATCCAAACCAGGAATATCATCTCCACAATGCCTGCCATTTCAGAGGTTGAGTTTCATGATAATTACATCGATCTTCAATGCTAGGTAAATCAAAATCATGCTCTTTCTCCTACATTTTGCATAGAATAGATAATAAGCTAGCTAGTGGGAAAGAAAAACTATTATCATATGCAAAAGGAAATCCTAATAGAATTTGTGGCCACTACTTTTCCTAGTTATGCAATGTCCACTTTTTTACTTCCAAAAGATTTTTGTGCAATGCTAAATTGGAAAATCATAAAATTTTTGTGGAAATCTAGTAAAGGAAAAGGTATAAATTGGGTTAGTTGGGGAACTGTGTTAAACCAAAAAGTAGGAGGCTTTGGTTTTAGAGACCTATACTATTTTAACGAGCCTCTACTGGTCAAGCAAAGTTAGAGATTACTAACTCACACATACTGCCTTTGGGCATGTGCAACGAAAGCAAAATACTTCCCTCAATGTGACTTGTTTCCTGCAAACTTCCCAAAGGGAGCCACCTGGAGATGCAAAATACTTCCCAAGTGGATGTTATCGAATCTAAAGGTCTTGCTATGGGAATAATTGTTGCTACTACTATTGTCGTTTTTCTGTGGTAGACGAGAATGGCAAAAGCAACAATGAAGGAGACACTGAGGTGAAAGAGGATTAGAGTGAGTATTAAAAGTTTTGGAGAGACTAGTTTGCAATCAGGGGATTGGGGGATGATGAGAGATGAGATCTTAGTAGGGAATATAGGGAAGAAGGTATAGAGATAGAGACAAGTGTACGGTTATGATGATAGGTTTGATATGGGTTGTAATCTATAAATATACCTATACTGTAAATCTCACTTAAGGAATTGAAATATTCTGTTTTACCTTTCCTAATATGGTATCATCCGTTGAGTGTTGACTTCTCTCTCTTCAAGATCTTTCTGTTCGAGATCTTTCTGTTCAAGATCTTTCTTTCTTCTGCTGGAAGCGTTTTCTCATGGCTTCTTCTTCTTCCTTTGATTCTCTATTTCCATATCCTAGTGGATTAAATGTTACAAATTTTGTGACTATGCGATTAACTTCTGAAAATTATCTCTTATGGGATACTCAAATCCGATCTCTTATTGAAAGCCAAGATCTATGGGGTTTCGTCGACGGAGAAATTCCAGCACCTGATCGTCTTCTCAGAACTGCTGCTGGTGATGACTATATCAATCCGTCGTATAAAGCTTGGCTCAGAACTGATCAGCTTGTGAAAGCGTGGATTACAGGAACCCTAAGTGAGGGTGTTCTTGGTTTGGCTGTTGGTTCATTGTCTTCTTTCAATCTGTGGAAGATTCTTTCTGATGCTTTTTCTCAAGTCTCTGAAGCACGCGAATTTGAGCTTCTCTCGTGACTCCATTTGTTGCGCAAGCAAGATTCCATGCTTCTTGCTGATTTCTTGATTCAGTTCAAGACCATCTGCGATAAACTGGCTTCGATTGAAAAATCTGTTGCAGATCAGCGTAAAGTGTTTTTGTTGCTTACAAATCTTGGATCGTCTTATGATTCTTTTGCTACAACTATGCTAAAACCCCTTGTTCCTTCATACGCTGAGGTCATTCCTTTGCTTCAAAGCCATGACTTGCGAAATAGAGGAGTTCTTGGGGATTCTCCAAATTCCAATATGGCTTTTTTGGTTCAGACTGAAAGGAAAACTACTGATGGTCGCTATGCTAGAAATCAGTTTAGAGGAGGGGGTAGATTTGGTCGTGGAGGTCAGTTCTCTGGTTCCTTCTCTTCTCAAAACAGGGGTTTTCCACAATCTACTCGATTTGATGTTTCTGCTCAAGAAAATCAAGACTCTACTCATCGTTCTACCATTCGTTGTCAAGTGTGCAAGAAGTTGGGACATGATGCTCTTCGGTGTTGGAATAGTTTTGATCACACATATCAAGCTGGGTCAGTGTCGAAAGCTTTGGCAGCCATTCAATTGAATGATTCTCAAGATAATCGCTGGTTTCCAGACTCAGGAGCTACAAATCATGTCACTTCTGATCCAGGTATTCTTTCTTCAATTGTTCCTCTTACTCATTCTTCATCTCTTATGGTTGGCAACGGTGCTCGTCTGCCTATTACTCATAGAGGTTCTGCTACTATGACTGCTGGTACTTCAGTGATCCCTTTGCATGATGTTCTGGTAGTGCCTGATATTAAGAAAAATTTGATTTATGTTTCAAAGTTAACAAATGATCTTGGGTGCTTGATTGAGTTTACTGATTCTGGGTTCTTTGTTAAGGATCATCACAGTCGAGTAATATTGGCATCGGGGAGTAAGCGAGATGGGTTGTATGTTTTTGACAATAATGGTGATGTTACAGGACATCAAGCTTTCTTTTCCTCTCGTTTCTGTGTTGCTTCATAGGATACTTGGCATCAGTGATTAGGCCATCCTTACCCCCGTATTACTAGTTTCTTGAAGACTAATAGTTTGATTCGTGTGAGTTGTAAATCTCGGCATCTTTGTAGCAGTTGTCAGATGAGTAAAAATGCCCAACTTCCCTTTGTTAGTTCTTTCACTAGATCTCTTGCTCCTCTTGACAGAATACATTGTGATTTGTGGGGTAAGGCACCAGTATCTAGTGTTCAGAAATTTTGCTATTATGCTCTGTTTGTTGATGATTTTTCACGCTATACTTGGTTGTTCCCTCTTCGGCATAAGTCTGAATTCTTTGATTGCTTTCTAAAATTTAAAGCCATGGTAGAGACCCAGTTTAGCTTGAAAATTAAAGTGTTTCAATCTGATGGAGGTGGAGAATTTTGTCTTGGGAAGTTTCAGAAATTTTTAGCTAGCAGTGGTATTATTCATCATGTGTCTTGTAGAGGTACTCCTGCTCAGAATAGCATTGTTGAGAGAAAGCATAGGCACTTGGTTGAATTGGGCTTAGCCATGTTGTTTCATGCTTCTCCGTTCCTTTATGTTTTTGGGTTGAAGCATTTTTGATGCAGTATTTTTGATTAATCTCGCCTTCACAAATGATTGGTATGAAGACTCCTTTAAAGTTGCTTTTTGATCAAGCACCACGAAGACCTTCGCTTTAAGGGTTTTTGGGTCGGCTTGCTATCCATCTTTGAGGCCTTATGCCAAGAATAAATTTGATCCTCGGTCTATGTTGTGTGTATTTTTGGGATATAGTGACAAGCATAAAGGCTATCGGTGTTACCATCGTGCTACTGGTAAAGTTTACGTTTCAAGGAGTGTAGTTTTTTATGAAGATTCTTTTCCATTCAGTTCTACTACAAATTCTACATTTTCTGGTAAACTTGAGTTACATATTAGTGATTTCGGTGGATGGTTTCTTATAAAGATGATTCTCTTGATTCTAGAAATGATGTGGTAATTGTTGCGGGTAGTCTTGATGATTCTGTACATATAAAACCATGGTTTGATGATATGGATGTCGTGGTTCCACTGTCTTCTTCAGCACCGGTTGTCTCTGCTTGTACAGATTCTGCTCCTGTGGGTGTTACACCTAATTCTGTTTTGGGTGTAACAGCTTTTGTGCATAATACTTCAAATGGGCCACCAAGCTTTGAATCTAGTATGTTTTCTGCTCCTAATGAAGCTACTTCACTCGGACGTTCAACAGCTATTCAGCATGGGTCTAATCAACATGAGCTTGCTGTATGTAATCCTTCTATTGTAGTTCAGCAGCCTTATGCTTCTCAGTCCATTGACCATAGCCCAGCTCAGCAGCCTTATGTTTCTTCCTCAATTTTAGCCCAACCACATATTGTTCCATCTCATTCAATGGTTACCCGATTTAAAGCTGGACTTATAAAACCTAATCCAAAATATGCACTTACTGTTATTAGTATTCCACGTGAGCCTCGTACAATCAAAGAGGCATTGGTTGATTCTGGATGGTTTTTAGCTATGAAAGACGAAATGAGTGCTTTGGATCAAAATAAGACCTGGACTTTAGTTCCTCGTACTACTCAAATGAATGTGGTTAGCTGTAAATGGATTTTTAAGACCAAACTCAAGGCTGATGGATCTCTTGAAAGACTAAAAGCCCGCTTAGTTGCAAGGGGTTTTACCCAACAAGAAGGGGTAGATTTCTTTGAAACATTTAGTCCTGTGATTAAACCTGGTTTTATTCGGCTTGTTTTAAGCATTGCAACTATGAGGAGATGGCAAATTCGACAATTAGATGTCAAGAACGCATTTCTTCATGGTTTCTTGACCACACCTGTTTATATGACACAGCCACCTGGATTGGTGGACACAACTAAGCCTCATGCAGTTTGTAAATTACACCGTTCGTTGTATGGGCTATGTCAGGCTCCAAGAGCGTGGTTTGATCGCTTTAGCACTTTTCTTCTTGAGTTTGGTTTTGTTTGTTCGACGTTTGATAGTTCATTGTTTATCTATCGGGCAAATGGGAAGATTTTGTTTCTTCTTCTCTATGTCAATGACATAGTTTTGACTGGGAATGATATGGGATTTATGATGGATTTCATCTCCCGTCTTAGTACTCCTTTTGCTATGAAAGATTTGGGCTCCTTACTTTCTTGGGATTGAAGTGGCTACTACGTCATTTGGACTTTTTCTTTCTCAATCTAAATATGCAAGAATTTATTACATCGGGCTTCTTTGGAAGATGTAAAACCCATGCCCACACCAATGGTGTCTCAAACTTCATCTACTGTTGTCGATTCTACTCCTTATCCCGATGTCAAAAATTTTCGCAGTTTGGTTGGGAGCCTTCAATATTTGACTATGACACGACCATATATCTCTTATGCTGTAAATTCAATTTGCCAAGCGATGCATCGACCTACTATGAGTGATTTTTCACTTCTCAAGCATGTCTTGCGTTATGTTAAAGGCACTATTGATTTCGGTCTTCAGATTTATCATCATAGTTCTTTTCAGCTCTATGGGTTTGCTGATGCAGATTGGGCTGGCTGTCCCACTACTCGACGGTCCACAACTGGTTATTGCACATTTCTAGGTAGCAATTGCATCTCCTGGACTGCTAAGAAACAGCCTACGGTTTCTAGATCTAGTACCGAGGCTGAATATCGGGCTATGGCTTCCGCAACAGCTGAGCTGACTTGGCTTAGTTTTCTTCTTCAAGATATTGGCATTTCTCAGTCCTCTCCAACAATTTTATATTGTGACAATATGAGTGCTCTTCATATGACAATTAATCCTGTATTTCATGCACGCACAAAGCACATTGAATTGGATTATCACTTTGTTTGGGAGAAGGTGGCACTCAGGCATTTGATTACTCGTTATGTATCTATTAATCGTCAATTAGCTGATATTTTCACTAAACCTCTACCTCACAGAGAATTTCAGATTTTATTTACCAAACTAGGTCTGCTTTCCCGGCCTAGTTTGAGGGGGGGGGGATATAGAGATAGAGACAAGTGTACGGTTATGATGATAGGTTTGATATGGGTTGTAATCTATAAATATACCCATACTGTAAATCTCACTTAAGGAATTGAAATATTCTGTTTTACCTTTCCTAATAGAAGGAGCGAATAGGAGGGGGGAGGGGAGGTGGAGAAGCATAAGTTGGGAAGAAGGTTGGTTGTTGGAACTAGAAGAAGAGAAAGGAAATTTCTAGCGATTCTCAGGTTCTTTCTTCTGTCCCAGGTAACCTCTAACTCAAATAGTTTTCATCTTTCTTGAGAGGGAGGTGGGGTGGTGGTTGCCGGCGATGGTGGGATGGTGGGCTTTTCGGTGAGGGGTAGGAAGAAGATGTGTGAAGGGAGAAGGGATTGGGTGTGGAGTGTTTTGAGTGACAGGGGGCATTTTTGTCATTCATTTGAGTGAGGGGTATTCTTGTCCATTAACAATTAAAATGGTGAGGGTATTTATATCTTAACATATCTCAAAATTTAAAAACTTAACAGCAAAATGGACAAAAAGTAACGTTGGGTTTTTTGTAATTATTCAAATTCACTAATGTAGACAACATGTAATATTGGCCACATAAGTGGGCAAACCAGAGTTTGGACCCAATATAAATGGTAACTTGAAAAAACTCTTAAGTTTAAACAGAAAATTACATTTACTTCCTCTACTTGCAAATAATTATGTTTACATTCCCTATGATGTATTCTATTTCAAACATCCCCATGTACCTATCACGGTTGGTTTTAAATATAAAAAGGCATCTTTATGCTTATTGAATCTGAATCTAAATTTAAAAATAAAAATAATTATACATAAGAATTAGTTAATTTTTTGGTGGATCAATTTCTTTTTAAGAATTTGCTCAAATTTTGTTTTAACAAAGATTCAAAATGTCGTGTTTGAATATGAAAAGCTTTTAAAGTTTTATTGATAGTTCAACCAAGTTTTATGGTTTGAATATGCATTCTCTTTTAGGGCTTTTGAAATTAACATCGGGAAAATTACTAAAGTTATATATATATATATATATATATATATATATATATATATATATATATATATATATATATATATATATATATATATATATATATATATATATATATATATATTTAGCCTATCATCCCTATAGTCCCTCAACTACCTTGTTGCATGATGGATGTTGAAACCAAATGACCTCAAATCTAACTGCTATTGACCTCTAAAATGATTCCCTCCCGTAGAATCAAGGATCAAGGGTAAATAATATGAATTGTTGCTTGCACAATCTGTTTGTCCCTTCAGCCGGATGAACCTGCAAGAATGAGCTCGACAGTGGAGGTCGAGTTTTCACCTCCGACGATCTAGTTAGGAATCCGATTAAGGAAGATAAGAAAGTAATGAACAATAAGAATTCGAATAGTGATAGTTCTATTCAACGTACCTTTCTCTTGTGCTCCCTTATCTTTTTATAGGTTTTCTACGTATGAGTTCATCTCGAACTAAAACATTACTTGGACTGCAATATGAACTTTAGTGATTGAGTCCTACTCAAATATGAGTTATTGAGTCACAGTCGAATACTTTGTCTTCGGTTATCAATCTACTAGGATTCACTTTGTTATCCTGCCTTTAAGCTTGTATAACCGACCTTGACTTGGTCTGTTCGACCTGGGTGTATCCGAACTGGTTCGACCTGGGTTTATCCGACCTGGGTTTATTCGAACTGGTTCGAGCCATTTTATTTATTCTATATCATGAACCAATCGGGCCTTAACAAAGACAGTTTCAAAAGCCATATGCCATTTGGATCAGCCATAGCACAACTCAGACGAATTTTAATATTCCCTACCCCTACGCATTGATTTGACTAAGTAAAACATGGACCATGATAATGGATGGCGAAGAGAATACATTGCTACACCATATTTCTAAACACTAAGGTATTTCTTTTTTGTGTTTCTTAGATAATAATGTCTTTGGTCTAGAAATTGTAATCAAGTACTGCTTAACATGCTTAACACTTCGATTCATATCTTAGTTATGTTAATAGGGGAAGAAATGCATTGCTTACCCTTCTGTGAAGCTCAATGTAGTCTTAGGAAGAGGAACATGATTAGAGCCAAATCCGATAGACCGTTGCTTCACTGAAGGGGATTTAGTGACAGGAGCTGCATGGCCTGGGCATCCTGAGTTCATTTCTCGGTTCATGGCATTGCTTGGCATAAAGGTATCATTTTAGTATCATAAAGAGTCTAATCTGTAGTCATGTACAGCGAGAACTTGCAGATACGTTCCTGTAAAATTTTGATTGTTCGTTGAGAGGATAAACTATTGGTGTAATGGTTTTGATGTGTTGTCAAGAACCACGTTTGTCGGGTATTTCTAACCCAATGCCATGTAGGACCACATTTGAAGTTTTATAGCTACTGTGTTGACATTGTAAACCATGTGTCAAACCTTTCATTTTAGTTCATGCAATTGTCAAAGGACAAAGGTAAATGTATTTTACATTTCAAAACTAAACACAGACACGCAAGTTTGATTTTGATGGTTCATCCAGATGATCTGAACCCTCACTAGCAAATTAGATCGCCATGAACCTGAACAAGTCCTTGGCTCAAGAATCACAACCTCTCACAAATTAATTATTTAGTTGCCTCTGCAATATGAAACGGTGATGAATTACTATTGCACAGTTCAGATATTTTATAAAAACAGAATGGGGCAACATGAGTAAAGGATTTGGGAGTGTGAGAAAGCCAGATGCTTCTTTTGTTTCTCGAAATAGGTGTAATCAGATGCTCCTCTTGGTAATACAAACAAATGCTTTGCTTTTTCAGTCTACGTTATGGCTGATGTTATTACAATCATATAAAATAATAGTGATGGAATCTCAAATGAAAACAATGAGACATGGGAGGAAATTAATAAGGAAATTTTACCTAGTAAGTGTAATTTGTTTTGTAATTTTTACAAATTTTGATTTAATCTTTTAGGTAATGGATTGTATTTTAATGCTCTATTTGAACCCCAACCCAAAATTATTATTTACATGAACAGAAATTTAGCTATTTGAAAGGAAGCACTGAGAAGATTACTACTTCAAGTTATTACTGGCTCAAGGTATCTAATATGTTCTTTCACCAGTAATTTGCTATGCTACAGTTGGACAGAACTACCATAGAGTGTGAACAAGTAAAGATAAAACATTCATTTGCAGGAGCGGACCTAGGATTCAACATTTGGGGGGCAAATAAGAGTTCGGGTCACCTCAATGTCAGAAGAGATCTTACCATTTTTCACCACGCATACTGTGGAGGGCCCATGTAAGACCTACTGTGGTTCCAATTTTGACTTATTTTATCATACTAGTAAATACGCACGTGCAGCTGCACGTGGGATTTTTGCTTATATTTTGATTAGGTTAAAGATTATCGAATATTAATTTTAATGGTAATACATGGTTCGGATCAAATAATCTTTAATTCTACTATATTTTCATTTTCTCATAGAAATTTTGGGTTGCAAGAAATTCTACTCTATTTTCATCTTTAATTCTATTCTATTTTCTCTTTGCTTGTTGGGTATCATAATAAATAAGTAAAAATAAATACAAGAAGAAAATATGTTCCAAAGATGTGTTATTATATATCTTATTATTGTATGTGTTGTCTAAGGTTTAACACGTCTGTTTCACATTTCTTATCTACACATACAAGATTACTATTTTCTACCAAAAAAAAAAAGGAAACCAATCAACAATCAGCCATTTTCTAATATCATGAGACAGGATTGAAGAAAATTAAATAAAACAAAAAACATGATTAACATTCCTAGTATAGTGGTAACCACATCAGTAACCAAATATAAGTCTATTGTTATAACATAAGTAGTTGGTAAAGAAGTAGAAGTGCCAACCATAATACAACCTGAAGACACAACGAAAAGCCACAATCAAGAACTAAAGCCAATACCTTATCAAAAAAAAATAATAAAAAGGATAATTACTGTTGCCCAGTAGTTTGATTTTATTACTAATAAAACCCTTTTTTTTACGAAATTATTGTTGCTCACTTCCTTATAACGGTGTTAAGTAGTCGTTAAGTTTGAATATGTAATGTCTAATTTGCCCTTCATTAAAATTAAGAAATCAAAAGACGATGCTACCACATTTATAAAAACCAGATTAAATGTCAAATTTACTCTAAACTTCATTTATTTTGAATTAATGAAATGGACAAAATCCAAATCCAATTTGGTTTCCACCTTGACTAAACTTCATTTATTTTGAATTCATTTATTTTGAATTAAAGAAATGGGCAAAATCCAAATCCAATTTGGTTTCCCGCCTTCACTAAGCTTCATTTATTTTGTATTAAATAAATAACACATTTTGAATTAAAGAAATGGGCAAAATCCAAGTCCGATTTGGTTTCCCACCTTCAATAAACTTCATTTATTTTGAATTAAAGAAATAAGCAAAATCCAAATCCAATTTGGTATCCCACCTTCACTAAACTTCATTTATTTGAAAATATTTTAGGTGATGTTCAATTTCCAATTTGAGTTGAATTCCATCTTTCTTCCTCTTCAGTTTTTTATTTGAGTTTTATCCAATCATTCTTTCTTTATGTGGTGATTCTTTTTTTAGAATAAAACGTATTATAGTTACTTTTTTATCCACAATTAATTAGGGGTACTAGTACTACTGTAACTTGACAAAAGGGTAAATAAGTAAAGAGATAAGTATAACTGTATAAGGGTATTTTGGGGTTTTTGAGAAAATATAAAAATGCCACATCATCAATAAACTAACGGAACTTAACGGTATGGGGCCAATAGTAATTGTAGACAAAGTTAAAGGTTGGATTAATAATTTTGAAAAGTACAAGGGATACAGTAGTAATAAAATCAAAGTACAGGGGACCAATAGTAATTATCCCTAAATAATATATATATATATATATATATATCATTGTTCCAAATACCAATAATGTTGTACTATTTGTTATTTCTTTACTTATTTTTATAAGGATAATTTAGACATTTCAATCATAAATTATTATTAATTTATCATTAATTTTAATCCCTCTCTTAATTTCTTTCTCGACCTTTCTCAATCTCTCTCAAAGTCTGTCGCTCTCTATATCCCTCTCACTCTCGAACTCTCTCTAAATCTCTCTGACGACCTCTCTCAATCCCTCTCAAAGTCTGTCGCTCTCTCTCTCTCTCTCTCTCTCTCTCTCTCTCTCTCTCTCTCTCTCTCTCTTGATCTCTCTTGATCTCTCTCAATCTCTCTCTATCTCCTCTCCCAATCTCTCTCAATCTCTTCCTATGATGAATTAGGTAGATTTAAATTATTTTATTGAATTGATATCTCTAAATATCTCTCGATCTCTCTTAATCTCCTCTCATGAATTGGGAAGACAGAGCAAGGGCTTCAATACAAGGTTAGTCAACAGACCTCTATTGATCTCTTTCGATCTCTCTCATCTCAGGATTCTCGGCTGCTTTGCTGCACTTGGCGGAAGTCAAATTTGATCAATTATGATATTGTGTTCTTATTTTTTGCCTTATTTTGCCTGTTTTGTTTTTCTCTACCTCCTATTTTTGCAAGCCAGAAAAAGCTTAAAATTGACAATGAGTCTCTTTTAATCTCATTCAAAATTTCCAATTAATTCCTTTAATCCATGTGCATTTGTCTGGAAAGTAATAATTTGTCTCTTCAATATGTTGTTTGGCATCTGTACGTCTTAGTTTATTGAGAGAGTATTTGCTTTATAATGTATGTATGCATCAATGACTTACCAGGTTTTGATTCATTCGTCAAGTTCAAGATGCATGATGTTCCATCCTATTTTATTTGTCCAATCTCTTTGGAAATCATGAAAGATCCAGTAACTCCACCTTCTGGGATAACTTCGATAGGGAGTTCATAGGGAGATGGATTCTCTCTAGCAACAACAGCACTAACCCTTATTGACAGATACTGATCCGACCCCAAACCACGCCCTTCGAGGATTGATCCAAGCATGGTGCACTCTCAATGCTTCCAAAGGCAATGAATCCCAACACTATAGACTCCAGTTTGTGAAGCCCAGATCATCAAACTTCTTAAAGAAGGTAAGGTTGTTCAAATAGAATGAGATGCCTCCAGAGTCTTTGTTCCATCACCAGCGAATGTGGGAGGAACCGGAGATGTCTAGAATCTGCAGGTGCAGTTGAGTTCTTGGCTTCAATTGTATTAAGCGGGAGTCCAAGCGCTAGTTGTAGAGCTAGTGATGAAACTCTATATGTGTAATACCCTTAGATTTTACTAAGGGTATTTTTGTCATTTACCTTCTATTATAGCCCTAACTATATTATATAGTAGTATTTTATATTCCATATAATATAATGTGATCTGAATTATTTGTAGCATTATTATTGCTAGTTTCTAAGAAAATTTATGAATTAAAAAAAAAAAAAAAAAATAAAAAAAAAAAAAAAAAAAAGGCAAAAAAAACCAAAAACAAAACCCCAAAACAAAAAAACAAAAACAATAAAAAAAAAAACAAAAAAAAAAAACAAACACCACACCCAAAAAAAAAAAAAAAAAAAAAAAAAAAAAAAAGGAAAAAAAAAAAAAAAAAAAAAAAAAAAAAAACAAAAAAAAAAAAAAAAAAAAAACAGATCAAATAATAGATAATCCACATATCACAACCAAACACTAATTTTATAAATTAGAACTCGATAGAATTTGAAATCACAAATGAAAAATGAACCTAAAGTAATTTATTGTTATATTTACACTTAATTTTAATAATTATGAAATCTGTTAAATAAGTATAATATGTTAGTATAATGAATTTAATAAATTTTATTAATTTTCTTAATTGAAACAAAACTTTAAAAAGAGAAAGACAAGAAAAGCAAAGAATGCAAACTCTAATCCATTTTTATCAAAATAATAAAATGTAAGAAGGTTAAATGCTTATTATGAAATTAATATCATTAATATACTTTAATATCAGGAGAAATTTCTAAGTTTCTATTGATTTTGAACAGAATCCATTTCACTGTAATCGTTTATACTAATTTGTGTTTTCTTGGACCGCTCAAAACATTGCAATGTCGTAATCTTGAATCTATCATGAAGGCAAGTGATAATCTTGCACTATATCCACTTGTTTGAATAATTGCGTATTTGATCTATATTGCAAGTGAAAATATTGCACTATATCTACATATTTAATATATTATATTTTATTTAATCCAAATTGCAAGTGATAATCTTGCACTATATCCACTTGTTTGAATAATTGCGTATTTGATCTATATTGCAAGTGAAAATATTACACTATATCTATATATTTGATATATTGTCTTTTATTTAATCCAAATTGCAAGTGATAATCTCGCACTATATCCACCTGTTTGAATAATTGTGTATTCGATATGTATTGCAAATGAGAATCATTTATGTATATTTACATGTTTGAAACATTTTGTTATTTGATTTTTGTGTTGCAAGTGAAGATCATATATGTTATCTATAGTTTGAAACATTGGATTTTATCTTAATCTTGATTGCTAGTGATAATCATTATTATCTATGAAATTTGAATCATTATGTTCTATCTCTTCTTGTACATTATGATTTGCCATGATTATTTATATTTCTATTTCTATGAATGTCAGGATTTGGCAATTGCATTGCATATTGTATTATAAGAAGAAGACAAACTTTTCCATTTATCATGGTCCGATAGAGAAGTGGATGGGTTGATAGGGCTGTGTAACGCGTGCGCAGGCCACGTAATGGCGTGGATCAATCTTCATCCCTTCCTATTGGGAAAACCAATGATAACACTGGAGGAATCAACACACATATCAAGGCTGTATAATGCGTGCAAGCCATGTAAGGCATGAGGTATGATGTGTTGAATCCCAAATGGAGCAATATAAATGTCAAGGCTGTATAACGCGTGCAGGCCATGTAACGGCATGGGGCATCGTATTGTTTCCAAATAAGATAAATAATCATTTTGTGCATTAGCATTATTGCATTATTTATTTCATTTCATTGTATTTTTTTGTATTGTTTCGATACATTATTTCAAACATGTCGATATCTTGCTGGATTTGATCTTGCTAAGTTTTTCGAAACTTACCCAATATTTTTCTCCAGATGGTGAATGTGTAGGGCATGACTTTGAAGAATTGGGTCGTGATACAGAAGAAGTTTATATTGCTGATGAACCTCATTCATATATTATTTGTTAAGGACGTAAAATATATTTTTTATCTATATTTAAATAATTATGTAATTGGTGTGAAATGTTCTATTTGATAAATGTAATAGTTGAACCCCTTTATTTTGGATATTTTAGAATAATGGAAATGTTTCAGTTTATTACAATAGACTTCCGCTGCTTAAATATTCTAAATTCTTTGAGTTTAATTTCTGATAAAGAAAAATCGGTTCTTGGGTTAAGTATCGACCTAATTTCTCATATTGGGAATCGGGGCGTTACAATATGTACTTCAGCGTCAACAGATATCAAAGGTTAATTTTGATCTTACCTCATTATCCCAATCACAACGAATGGTGATGATAGCCAATACCAATGTTTGCACTGTAGTTCCACAAATCATCCCAATCCAAATACCCTGATTTTTTCATTCTCAAACATTAGTAAACAATAACATAAAAGAAGTTTGCCTTTATGCTGTAAAATTAAAAAAAATAATATTAAACTTATAATTGAGTTCAAACTTCTGCCCCTACCATATCTTTCCCTTCCCCCAGAGAACCTATGGGCCCAATCACTAAAATTGGTTGATAATGACCTAAAAAATAAAATAATAAAAGTTGATAAGGACATAAATAAGCAAACAACTAAATTAAAAATTGCAGGAAATGAATATTTGTGTATAAAACCTTGATGCTAAAGGTATTCTAAATTAAAAGAAATTGACATTCACTGCATAACATAGTTTAGGGGAAAGAAAAAACATAAAACTAATAAAAACAATAATTGGATTCTTATTTATGTGCAAAATTCAGATATATTTACTTTAATAATAATCTTCTTTATCTCTTTTTGTTTTTAAGTTTTTAAATATTATTTCATGTACTTACTCTCTCTCTCAAAAGTTTCACTGATTATTCTCTTACCCCAAAACCTGATTGTTTATTTCAATTGTCTTTTTTCTTAATATAAAAATTTTCTTTCTGTTTTTTTGACTCGATATCTTTTCTCTCCCTCATATGGCCACGTGCATTTGCACGTGTTATATATATATATATATATAAAAGATGCCAATACCAAATAAGTCTGCACCATACATTGCTTCAATCAGGTTCTCTTCTTCGACTTGAAAAAGAAAAGTGGAGTTTCTTTTGCTGTCCAATGGCATCTTGATCAATCCCTCCCTATCCTCTTCTTCCCATTGGAAACACATTTTCTGCCGCAAATCCCACCTCTCAAATGCCGAGAAATCAACATCCAGCAAGCTACTTGAATCAGATTGTGGTAGCAAAGTGGAAGAAGGCATTCTGTTGATACCCATTTGACTGCTTTCCTCTTTATTGTTAGTATTCGGTTTCCTGATCTTCTCCTTCATACTTTTCAGAGAATAACAGAATAGCAATTATCAAGCGTGGTGAGAGAACACGGTGAACAAAAGAATGAACAAAGAAAGCTGATAATAAATTCGGAAAAACCCACAATTAAAAGATCAAAACAGGGAGATACGTAAATAAAACCAAGAAATGGATGGAAATGAAATTGAATTTGTTAAGAGGAGACTAGCAAAATTGAGGATATTGTAAAAAGAGAAGCCAATAAAACGATTTGATATAGACCTTTTGGCACAGAATGGATTTGATGCATAGCCCTACAAGGAAGAGTAGTCTTGTGGGGGGAAAACTTGAAGTCGGCATATACGACATGTAG
Source organism: Hakea prostrata (assembly GCF_041222555.1). NCBI lineage: Eukaryota > Viridiplantae > Streptophyta > Magnoliopsida > Proteales > Proteaceae > Hakea > Hakea prostrata. The sequence continues at coordinate 628,600 of NW_028291134.1, forward strand.
TAACCACATGCGCGAGATCGTTGTCAATGATTGAGGGATCCAGGCACACACACTAGTAAAACTTTGTTGGAATCACCATAAGAAGCCTTTAGGCTGAAGATTTCAAACATGAGTACATTACCATCACTTTAAGGTATTTAGATTTCCACGCCGATCAAAACTTGAATCGGCATATAACAAGACGGGTTCTAAATGTTAGTGGATCTACACCCACACTAGAACCGTTGTTGTAATCACAATACCCTTTAAGAGTTGCACACGTAAAGGTATTACTCAAGTTTAGTACACCCCGATTACGGGTTCTAAAAGTGTCTTCACCCCAAGATCAGCCCAACCTTAAGGTTGCACCCTAAAAAGGTTTGCTCAAGGTATAATTATGTTATGTTCACTGCTTAATAGAATAACAGGGAGAGAGAGAGAGAAAGAGGAGGAGGAATTCTGTGTGTCAAGAATGAGCACGAAATTGAGTTTATATAGAGCCCCAAAGGCTGTGGGTGAAAGGGTAAGGCTGTGAGGGTACCTTTCAGCTCAACTCTCTTCAGCAAGGTACCTCCAGCAAGTCCCAAGTCCCAAGTCATATAGATTTACTAATATTAATGTATCTCCACGTATCAAGTACCCCAAGTCCCAAGTCCCAAGTCATATAGCATTTATTAATATTACATGGGCCCTATACTCTATATAAACCATAGTAGGATCAAATCCTCTCAACCCGATTTGGGACTAAATAAAACCATGGATAAAAGACAATATATAAACCAAATACATCAAATAATACATATATAAACAGATATGGGACTAAATATAAACCATGGATATAAAGACATAGATTTAAACAAATATATATATATATATATATATATAGTTTTATACATATTTTACAACAATCCCCCACAATGGTTAAAACTTCAAATACAAAGGTTGAAGACTCAAGCAGCAGTGAACACATTAGACACAGTAGGACACTTCGTTGTAGATGTCTTTCGGACTTGAATCTACACTAGATCTGATAAAGCACGCTACAGAGTACTGGTGAAGTCTGACTTCTTGAACCTATCCTCTTCAGTGTAGCTGGCTGCTTCACCATTCATATCCAATTGGTCGACCTTCTTAACAACCCATTTATAAAGAAAAATAGACATTTTTATCGGCCTTGTCTCCAATCTTGTTCTCACAGATATTTAAGGAACTTTACCTGTGTAATATTTCCAACTGAAGACGGCCTCACCTTCTATATCTGTTTAGGTCAACATTAGGTGTGCACCACATCTGAAACACCCCCACATTTCGTGAGCTACGCTTGATTAAGAGTCAGTTACTCATCCTATCAACAATATGGTGGTACTACTTTACTATAATTATTCAGAATGGGTATAGTAGTACAAACAGGTCATCTAGTGACTTCGTTGCTTACCCTTTGAACCTAATTTAGGATTTAACCTCTTCACATAGGTTGGGTGTCCGTCACATGACCTATGTCACAAGTCTTGATCCCATTCCCATAAGTGCTTCATTAAAAGCTCTTGTAGGCATAGCTTTTGTGAACATATCAGCTAAATTCTCCTCTAATTTCATGTAATCAATTGCAATTGTTCCTTCATCAATATATTGCCTTACAAGATTATGTCAAAGACGTATGTGTCTTCTTTTGCCATTATATACCCGATTCTTGGCTCTTCCTATAGCTGCGATTGTCACAAAGGCAAAGCGATATAGGTGGCATTGGTTTGGGCCATAGAGGTATATCTGCAATCATGTTTCTAAGCCATTCAGCTTCACTTCCAGCCTTTTCAAAGCTACGAATTCTACTTCCATTGTAGAAGATGTTCCGCATGATTGCTTAACTGACTTCCATGAGATTGCTCCTCCACCTAGCATAAACACATATCCACTTGTAGCTAGTGTTTCTCTTGAATTTGAGATCCAATTAGCATCACAGTGTCCATCCAAAACAGAGGGATTTCCACTATAGTGAAGTCCATAATGCATAGTACCCTTAAGATACCGAAGTAATCGTTCAATTCCAAGCCAGTGCTCTTTACTAGGATTATGAGTATGCTTGGCTCAATTTTCCAAACTGTTAGGGCAATATCCGGCCTAGTACAAGTTCATCGGATAAGTTCTGAGATCCAATAACTGTGAGTATCTCTTCCCGATTTATCGGTTCTCCAATATTTTTCTGAAAATTACTTTCCATAGTTAAAGGAGTTTTGAACAAACCAGAATCATAAAAACCAAACTTCTTAAGCATATTTTCCACATAATGAGCTTGAGAGAGTATAATTTCTCTTTCTTTTCTGATGATTCTAATTCCCAGAATTACATCAGCAGTGCCCAAATCTTTGGTGTCAAATAAAGACAATAGCAACTTTTTAGTTTGATTAACTATTTCTAGGCTTGTTCCCATGATCAACATGTCATCTACATAAAGTAGAATAAAAACACCCTTCCCTTGATGAAACTTACTATATAAGCACCTTTCAGAATCATTGACACTAAAACCCTTCGAAATGAGAGTAGTATCAAATTTCTCATGCCACTGCTTGGGTGCTTGCTTCAACCCATACAATGATTTGACTAATTTACAAACCTTATTAGGTTGACCAAGAGATACATAACCTTCTGGTTGTCTTATGTAGATCTCTTCCTCCAATTCCCCATTTAGGAATGTTGTTTTTACATCCATTTGGTGTATCACCAAATTGTAGATAGATGCAATTGCCATGAGAACTCTTACAGTAGTTATTCTTGCTACAGGTGCAAAGGTGTCAAAGTAATCTATGTCTTTCTTTTGCCTAAAACCTTTGACTACAAGTCTGGCTTTAAACTTATCTAAGGAACCATTAGGTTTCAATTTCTTTCGAAATATCCACTTGGTTTTTAAAACCTTTGAACCTTGAGGAAGATTTATCAATTCCCAAGTGTGGTTAGCTATGATGGAATCTAGTTCACTCTTTATAGCTTCCTTCCAAAAAACAGCATCCGGAGAAGTAACTGCTTCCCTATATGTGAGACGGTCACTGTCTATAAGATAGACTATACACTTGGTTTCCCACTCTCCATTCGATCAAATTTCAAATTTTTTTCAAAAATCACAAATGCAAGCCAAAGGAGGGATTTTCTCTCTCCTACTTGCTGAATTTTCACTTTGAATATGCCAAAAAGATGGATTTTCACCAAATGAAGTATTCTAGCATGCTTGTACAGGTCTTATGCATATGTTAGAATAATCAAAACAAAATTTTACCAAGATCGAATTTTTCTGAAAATTTACGAAAATGCCATTCATCTAACAATCATACACTGGGACTAATCCAAATGAGTTTCTTTCTTTGTTTCAACAGATTCACTATGCCTAGAGGAGGGAGACGAGTGGATAGAGGTCGAGGACTTGTTCCCCGGGCAGAGGTTACAGACGAGGAGCATTTTACTACTCCTATGGCTGAGTTTTTACATGAGCACTATTTCCATGATATACTGATCGAGCACGGACGATTGGTGGATGTGGATGATTTAGAGGTATTTCGCATTCAAGAGAGATTGGAGGCTATGGATTGGCTTCACTTATACACTACGGCACAACCAGTCTATCCAGTTCTTGTCAAGTACTTCTATAGTAACCTGACTTACCGTATAGAGGATGATCCACGGGATGGTTCTAGGATTGTCATGGATTCTATGGTCGGAAGCAGGGAGATCAGTTTCACTACCAGGACACTGGCTCGCATCTTAGATGTCCCGATTGTACGAGATTCCCGCCGGTACAGACATCACTGATGTTCTTCTTCCCTACGAGGTATGCATGACTCTATGGGATGACATTAACTGCTATACGCCCCGGTGTGGTACCTCGATGCGTCCTTCAGCTCGGGTTATTGCTCGCACCATCGGGCGAAACATCCTTCCGAAGGCAGGGCACCATAGCAAGGTGTCAGCGATGGAGGCACTGGTTATCTATAGCATGTATACTGGAGTGCAGATCGATTTAGCATACATCATACAGAATGTTATGATTGATCGGATTGAGTTTCCTGGGGATAGGAACTTGGCTTTTGGTCGACTCTTGACTCGTGTTTTTGAGCACTTTAATGTGGACTTGGAGCATACACCCATGATTCAGGGTCGAGACTTAGGTGAGAACATCGGCTCATGGTTGATCAGGAAAATGGGGCTCCATGATGCCGTCAGATCAGAGGATGAGGATGACATCGATGATGCATCAGGGGATGATAGTACTAATGATGGTGATGGTGATGACAATGATGAGCACGGTGAGGATGATGATTAGGGTCATGATGAGGCTCCGAGACATGAGGAGGTTCCCACTCCACGATTCACTGAGGTCGGAGGTCCATCTCACACGACTTCTGAGGCTCCAGATGTGGCTTCTCATCAGCCGTCTATTTACTCTATACTTGAGAGGATCGAGGCTCGACAGGAGAGGATAGAATTACACATGTGCACCCTTGGTGAGAGGTTTGCACGACTGGAGGAGGAGTTCAGATCTAGGAGGGGTCAGACAGATCGTTGGAGTCGATCATCTATATAGATAGTACTAGGAATTTTCTTTTATGCTATCTTGGATGTATTTCTTTTTCAAACTTGTAAAATTCTCCTATGTGATTAATGAAAATCAGTTACTTTGTTTACATTATTGTGTCTTATTCATGAATCCAATTATGCTTCAATATTTTGGTTTCTAATCCAAGTTATCTATTATTCAGATCTAAGAGTACTTGAGTCACTTTTGGATCTGTGACTTGGAATGTTCCGTCACCGTTTCTGTGGTCGGGGTTCCACTTGATCTTGGGCTCTGATACCAATCTATCACATCCACCCAGCCGGTACCCCATTTGGAATACCCGGGAATGTGATCCACAGTCCAAGGATCAAGATTCGTAGGTCCATGCCTCCCACATACACAATGACATAATCATGAACAAAGATAATCAAAGTAAAAACAATTAATACTAAGTATCATGAATAAGGTAAGATTAAATAAATCAGAGTGCAGAAAATAGATAATATTAAAGTGTGAACATAATCATAAAGGTGAGAGAAGGTATGATAACCACTCTCTCAGAGCAGCAAAAAAGAAGTGTGATAAAGTTAGTTACATGTCCAAGTATCTGAAAGATAAATCTAACAAGTTAATTACAGGCCCAAATACTCCAAAAATACACCAGGGGAATGGGGCACTAAGCTAGGGTTTCCTCTACTCTAATAATAGTCTCCTCAATGGTATGGATGAAGTAAACCCAGCTTTGCCGCTCCCTCACAACCGTGGGGCTAACCCTGGCCCGGATAGTAATCCTCCTCGGCACCAACACTTGAATCTTCACAGATGCCACTACCCGAAGGGTAGTATGCGGAATCATAGTCCGTCTTGAAGGGGGTGCCATCATAGTCTTCGGTACCTGTAGGATAATCTAAAAACATTTATACAAAAGGAATGAGTTCGAAGAACTCAGCAAGGCAGTTATTCCATAATTAGAAATCATACGCATACAGAACATACATAATGCAATATGATATGGAACATATGATGCAATATGATTCTAACTCTATGAATGCTAGTCTCTAAGGTAGACATGCTTTAAGTCATAGCACCATACTTCTTTGGGTGGTCAGTCACTCCCCCTCAATCATACAAGATATCTTGGGTCTGCTAGGGAAGTTCGATAAAGTCATCTAAAAAACCATGGTAAGGGAATAGGTCACCGCTCTCTCACATCACCGTTTGGTATAAGTACTGGCGCATGTCACAATAAAGCCTAGCCCAATGCAAGTCATCCACTCAGTCGATCAAGTCAGATCCAGATACGTCCATTCCTCACCCCCGACGATCCTTTCCGGTATCCTTCACACTAGAGTCAGCGAAATCCCGGATTTCGGACTCATCAACCCTATTGGTCATCCACAAATAGTAAACGGGAAGCTCTCACGTCCTCTCACGGATTGGTTACCGGTCTTGAGCGCCCATGAGCCCAAGTCTAGCCATTTGCAACCCTACCAATAAATGGCCCCTTTCGGGTATCCGTAGTATGGTTTATGTCCCCTGCCGGATTGGTTACCGGCCTAGAGCCCCCATCCAACCATACACTACCACGGGTTGTTCGGTCTTAGTGCCCTTTCGATTCGGGTCTGACACGACAAGGATAAACCTAGCCAACCAACTAGACAGTCCTATGTATGTCATCCAATAACCCGGGAAGGTGTCTATAGGCACCATCGGAGAACATCCCATACTATTCCCTCCGATGCCTAAGGACAGAAGTGTCAATAGAACACTCCCCAATCCCAAGTCGTACGTAAACAATCACATATTCAAGTTCATCATCTTTCATGCATCCAATACATCTTATCATAAAAGTTAAATCATGATATTGAAATGAATCATCATAGACATAAGTTAACAAGAATAGTAATGTAACATGACAAGAGTATAAAGATGTCAATACTACTATTCTAACACATATATAACAGTCTTATAAAGATTTAAAAGAAATCAAGAGCTCCTATTCATAAACAAGAACATAAATCATAAGTTGGTGATCTATATGTTTATGGAGATAACCATCCTTACCTTGGGTTGAATTGATGATGAATTGAGAATACCAAGAAATAGTCCAAAATAATTGTTAAGGCCCTAAACAAACATCAATAATAAGTTAGAGAAGAAATTAGAAAGATTGGATATTAATCGGATCAAAACTGGCCAAGGTTGATGTCAGCAACAACTTTGGTCGATGGTTTTGGTCAAAAGGATCGACCAAAATTTCCTTCGGGACAGAGTGATGGATTTTGGGGGTTTTCATCCGAAATTGGTTTTCCGGTGTTCGGATCAATCTGAAACTTGGAGGAATACTTAACAACAGTAGTAGGACACTATAAGTCAAGAAATTTACCCAATCCAATGGTCCAAACAAAAAGCCCCAAATTGAGCTAACAAGTTCAAGTGACAAACATCATGGCATGAGTTGGGATTGATTGCATTGTCATGGAAATGGCATGTAATAGCTAGGGGAACTAATAGAATTTCGATTGGAATCATATAGAAGTGATAAACATGAATATAGCATGCCCTACAACTCAGTTTGGTACAAAATGACATGATGTTAATAGAAAAATTAAGGAATACATATGCTAGGCATGAGGTGGAGGCATAGCATCAATGGATGACTAAGAAGATCATAGGTTAATCATGTGTAGACACTTGGAGTGGTGGTTGCAAGGTTGCAGCACCATTTCCAATGTCCCACTAGCAAGATAGGCATAGAAAAGAATAGAAAATGGTAGGATAGAGAGTGGAATGGTGATTCATACCTTGGTGTGGAAGATGTAGACAAGAATCAATAGTAAACAATGAGTTTTTGATGAGGGGCCCTTCACATTAGCCAAGGAGATGCCTTGGGAAGCTCTCCCCACGATTTCAGGTGAGAAAATGATTGCAATAGGGTTCAAGGCTCGAGGTTATAATAAATAGAATGGGAATATTCCATAGAATCATTAACTTGGCAGATTGGGAAACTTTGGTCGATGGTTTTGGTCGATGGCATCGACCAAAAGGATCGACCAAAATGTTTCTCAGCAGAAAAACAGGTTTAGTTCAGCAACTTCAAGTAGGGTTTGAAAGGCTATACAAGGTCAATATGAGTGAGGTTTTCTTCCACAATTAATAAGAAGTCTAGTTTCTGGGAATACCTTCGGATTGTGCACATGAGGTCATTAAGTACATCAACTAGATTAATCTTCTCCGATGCGCAGACTTTCCTTAAACACTGATAATGCATTTAGGCAAAGGGTATCATCATCAATGTCCATAGGCTCAGTCTCCAAATCATGATCATCAATCAGAATGATCCATAGGTCTCTTCTACCACCGCTTCGGGTCTTCGGACTTGAATACAACAGTGGATCCGGGTTAGGGTCAGGGTTAGAATAGGGCTGGATATTACAATAATAATATATGGTTAGATGATGATGATGATGTTACTCAGCCACCCGCTAGCTAGGCACAAGATGATGAAGACGATGATGATGATGATGTTGGACTTGGTAGTGGGGATGACGGTGGGAGTAATGATGATGATGATGATGGGTCTGCTGATTAGGATTCAACTGAACCATGGGATAGACCACCACCACCACCACCAGAGCCAACAGTGACCCCAGTTGAGAGTCAAGGACAAGGAGGGCCATTGAGGTTCACGAGGGAGAATCAGTTCACCCACGCTACCCAGGATGTCGACCACGGTGCATGTCATATTTCCACTTACAGCCGGAAGGGGAAAGGAAAAGGGAAGCACCATGGACATGGGTATGAGGATGACACTTCATTGTACAGGTCTTACAATCCCACTGATGTGAATAGCTTGGCAAGCTCCATGGGATCTATGAGTCTAGATGAGTCAAGAGGCTCCACTGTCGGATACTGGATACTGTCAACAACTGATCCCCACTCGTACGAGAGCGGTATGGAGAGTGTTGCATCTTATGGTCAAGGACAGGGTTTTCTAAGGATTATGGGGGACATAGACTAGTGGAATAGACTAGGATGTATTATCCAGCATTTAAAGAGAGGACGGTATATGTGCACAGGGGTGCAACTTATATGGATGCTAATTTGGGGGCCCAGATGTTTGTGGAGCAAATCTTTGGCATGCAACCCCAACCCCTACCCCTTGAGGCTCAATCAGGACTTCCCTATCCTTGTTGTGCATTCCCTCAAATTAGATACCTTATGCATGTTGACGACCAAACCTATAGAGCTGCAGTTGTCGATTACCTTGACAACCATAGGCATCACATGTCATTGGATGTCTATGTCTGTTGGTCAGAGGAGAGCGTATCACAGGCACAGTACTACTCAAGTTATGGGATGGATCTGCCGAGGCACTCCTCTTGGCAATGATTTAGTGAGTTGTACTTCCCATTTTATTTTTATTACTAGTTACATTGTATCTGATGTTTAAAGTTTATGTGATGTTTTGAATTGAACTTAGATGTTTGAAGTTATATGTTGAATGTTATGCTTAAGTATAGTTAACTTTATTGTGTACTTCTCGGTAACTTTACATTAATGTTATGTACTTTGAATGACTTATCTACATTGATTTTTTTAGTAAAATGCATGTGCAAATGTGTTCTTAATTTATACTCTAATTAGCTTAAATGCAGAATCCCACCCCAAAATACTTTCTAAAACCTGTCGAAACTTGTACGGAAAAGTCCTCGATTTCCTCAAAATTTCCCAAATTTCCACATAAGTTTTCCATTTTCATCCGGTCAAAACTTGAGTTTCCCTCGAATTTTTTTACCATGGATAAAAGTATAACCATACATGGTTGGGCCTCATGATTGTGGTTTTGTTTCCTGGTAGGAAATAAAAATTAGAACAACTTCGCAATAACTTTAGTTCTAGGACATCTAATTTTTTTTTTTTTTTTTTTTGGGTAAAGCGTCTAAAATTTTACTTGTGGATAAGTATTTCAATGTAGGGGTGTAAATGAATAACTGAAATCCTCATCCATTTAGGGGTATCCGAATCCGTCCAATTACTAATAGGATGCGGATATGGTATATCTCTTTCTTACCGATTATTATCCGTCCGATAAAATTATCCGATTAAGTTATTTATTTAAATTTATTTTTCTTATTTTTTTTTTAAATTTTACCCATAATATGTGACTTTTTTTCTAGATTTTCTACCAAAATAGCTACCAAAGTTGCTAAATTCTTAAATTTCAAACCTAGCCCTCATAAATAAAATGGTAGAGATGTAAACAGGTAATCAAAAACTTGTATTCAATCTATATTCATGCCATTTAGAAGAATTTACTTAAGAAAATAATTATCCGATTATCATCCGAATCCGACTGAATTTACCGAAAATCGATAGGATATTATCAGAATTCATTTGAATATAATAGGATGCAGACATGGTATTATCACTATCCGATCCGAATCCAGTCCATTTACACCCCCTATTTCAATGTTTGTGTTGTTATGAATAAAAGACACTAAAGTTTACCCCCCCCCCCCAAAAAAAAAATTAACAATAACATAAATTTTATATTTAAAAAAATAAAAATGACTGAAATTTTTTTCAGAAATTTTTGTATGTCAACAATAGATAGAGTTAGTGCCAATGGTGGATTAGTAGAGCGGTTAAAAGCCCAACTTCCCATGGGGAGGTCCTGGGTTCTCACCCATCTGGCGGCACCTATATTAGTAATATCCCCCCACCCTATATATAAACTCTTGTATTTTTACCATGAAAGATATAGACGGACTAAATAATCCGCACGATCATCACGTCTACTAATACAATGACGAGGGATAATACGGGGTAGCCCGGATCGGGTCAGTGAAACCGCCATTGGTTCGTTAACCCTATTTTCGGCATAATACCGTTAAATATATAGAGTTAGTGTCTTTGGCGTAGTAAAAGTTTCCAACTTGACATTTTTATGATGAAAAGTAAATCTATGCCTAGTTGGGAATGAATCATCAAAATTGTTATATTTCTACATTTAAACTGAATAGGTTAATTTGTCACAATGCTAGACTTTTGGTGGAAAGACAAATTTAATAAAGATATCGCTTGCACTAAATGGGAGTCTTTTGGAAACGTGAATTTAGAATTATAGAGAAACTTATATCACTATTCTTCCAATTTGAGAAAAGTAGTCCTACACACGTTAGATGCAATGCTTTTTGTCAAAAAATAAATAATGCTTTTATTCTATTCGGGGATATGGTGAATTGAATAAGAGTGTGATCTATCTGTTAACTACCAAATTTCAATTATGTGTATATTCTTTGAGCAAATTATGCACTATTTTGGTGATCTGAAAATTTTAAATTGCTAATTTTTACCACAAGGCAGGTGAGGCAAGTTTCACTTGAACTAGGACTAACATGATCTATCCAAAGGAATGATCATTAACAAAATATAAAGCAAATACAAAGTAATTGGATGGTTCACGACCAAGGTAGGTTGAGCAGATCCTGCCTTGGGGTTGAGCCCTACAATATATTTAAAAAAGAGGTTTCTTTTGACATATTTGAATTATACATAACTTATGTTCTAACATAGGCCATCAGCTTCGCTACGGTTTAATAATATAGGAGCCCTCATGGGAGAGTCCTTTAACTGTAAAACCTAGTATTGTTATAAATACTAACTAGAAACAATGGTCTGGGCGTAATGCTTTAAGCAAACATTGTTGTTAAGCCCCAATCCTAGCACCTTCAATGGGAAATTGAAGAGTTTTTTATTTTTTTATTTTTTATTATTTATAATATAGGTAAGTCCATCGATCACACACACGGTATTAATTCAAAAACCAATATACTTTTATGACAAAAATTTAAATAAGTAAAAAGTCTCCAAAACACAATGACATTTTTGTCCATTATCTTCATCGTTTCCTCCAATGAATGCGTGAGAGCAAGTAATATTTCACACATGAAATGAAGACCAAAATGATCTCTTTAGAAAAATTTCAAAAAATAAGAAAAACAATAGGAGATTCTCAAAAAAATCGCCCTTCCCCCGAGGGGAACTGCCTGCTATTATTTAGGAGTACGGTTGTTATATAATTTAAAACCTAAGAGATATAAATGTAATAGAATAAATTTCGAAAGCTATAAATGTCATTGTTCATAAAGATAGGGGTATAAGTGCAACTTACTCTAAATTTAATATAACTGAGTCCATAGATCATTCTTTTCTCTGGATTCTTCTCTTTCAAGATGAATGTGGAAGTGTCTTGGTCTTCACTCCTTCAGTTTAGGATGGTTCAAAATGCTCTTTTCGAACTGGGCGAGTAAGATACAGGTGTTAAGTTGGTGAACGGTTTAGGTTAAAGATCTAATAGACTCTGCCCTGCATGAATAGATTTGATTGTGATATAGAGAAATTATGATCGAACCGGGTTCATACTTGGTTTGATCCTCGACTCCGGTCGAGATAGAAGGAATCGACTTGCTTCCTAGCGAACCGAATCCGTAAGATGACTTGCTGAGGAAGAAAACTTATTCAGCTACAAGCGCGCCCTAATCCAACTTATGGATTAGGTTAATTACCCTAATGATGGCAGACTCAAATTGACGGCTGCGGCTAATCATTATCGAAGGGATAATCATCGCATAACCTAAAGGTTATCTCAGGAGTCCTCTGCTAGTCCAAACTGGTAGAAGTTTATCGCTCAACGGATCTAACTGTTAAGATCCAACGACTATCCGAAGAAGGCTCAAGTGCATCCAACGAAGGAGATTCGAAGGTACACTCTATATAAACCTCACTGCCATACGAGGTGAGGGACTCAGATTCAAATACACACTGATAGACGTAAACTATCAGAGGCTTACGATCTAGATCACCTTTCCCAGTTCTTCATTCCTTAGCTCTGTGATTCTAGCAGAGCCGTTTGTGATTAAGTTCATCAACTGACTTAGCCTTCGGAGGTGGACTTCCGACCCCCACGGTCGGGCCACATCTGACGTTTTCGTTTTGCAGGTTATCACGAGGAGATCTAAGGGCTGAGCAGATTTTGGACGCATCAGATTGATTGCCCATGCATGCATAGGTCGTAATCATCAAACCCATCGTATTCTCTCGACCATTAGCCATTAATGGTGTCTCAACGAATCACTTCCTGCTTCACTCAACTCATGCATGCCTTCTTTTCTAGTCTTTTGTGTTCTCCGTCATTCACTCATTCATCACCTTTGAGTTCTGAACAGTAACAAGAGCAGAGCCAAACCCTCGTAGTATGTTGGGGGTAGAATTAATCTATTCTCTTCTTATTGTGAAGGGTGATTTGTCACTTGCTTTGCCTCCTATAGTATTACTGGTGATATTACAGTTATTGTATTAATTAATAGAATTCGTCAATAAATGTTTTCTGTGTTTGTTTAGGGTAACTCCACCTACTAGACACAAAACCTTGAATTCCGCACTTCTAGGGAATTTTCAAGATTTTAATGATACAATTTTGTAAACATACAACTTGAATAAATACTTCATTGCCATTGGACAATTTTCTTTTTCTTTTTTTTTTTTTTTGTCGCTTTGTTATATGGGAAACCGGGGTTGGGGTAATTACATTTGCCGGCGGAGAGTTGACCCCTATCCCATCTGGGAGGTGAGTTCTCAACCACTGCACTATCCTTCCATTGGCATTTTTTTTTTTCCTTTGTTCGAAACTTGATGAATCCATACTGTAGAAATGGAATTAATTTTCAAATTTATGGAGTCAGAATAGAACGATGGAATCAATTTGCAAATTCACCTCTGATAAATGTAAAATAACTGTCAACCAGGTCCAACCGTTTGGTTGGTCGAATTGTTTTTATATACCTAGCGCAATCCCAAGCGACCACTGCAGCCTTCTGTTGCTGCAAATAATAATCTCTTAAATCTCTAATGATGAAAGGGAGAGGAAGTAGTACTAAAAAGCTGTAAAACCGTTTAGGAGGATGATCTGAAAAGTCAGGAAGGCATTCTTGGGCAAGGTTTAAAGTATCTCACGATACCATACAATACTAGCCAATACGTATCTATATTTGACACAACCGATACAATACATCTCGACACGTCTCTCTACTTAATTGAACTAAAATACATTAGTTAGAACGATACAATACTCGATACGGGACGATACGTCTCTTAAAATCACCTAACCGATACTATACTCAATACCGATACTTTAAACCTTGTCCCTGGGCCTTCCTTCCTTTCCCTTAGATTCTAGAGATATCCCCACCAAAGGTAGCCTTTTCAGATTTTTGCAACTAGAAAGTCCCTCATCACTTTTCACCTTCTTCTTCTTCATCATCTTTTAATACTCCATGTGACCAAAGTTGATGAATACTCAAATGGGTTTGGTGGTCAATGGAGAGACTTTAGATTCTCTGAGACAAGGCCATCAACCAATGAGTCATGAACTCATGGATGGAAGTGTAATAACAAAATTAGAAAGCTGTCAATTCAGTATACGCCAATGCAGGATTGGTAGAGTGGTTGAGATCCATACTTCTCAATGGAGAGGTCATGGGTTCGATCCTTTGTCCCTAGATACCATCAAACTAAGGGGGGAGTACACAGACCATTTCATACCTGTAACTTGTTCTTTTAACCAGAGGGTTGTGTCAACAATGAAAAAGATTTGTTGAGTCTAGCAATTATACAAATTTGTAATTGAATTTGTTTGGGGTGAGAAAGGAAAATAGCCACGTAGTCCAAAGTCCAGGGCTCGTTCCTCAAAAGAGTGTTTGTGCAAATCGTTTCCTGGACCTCAAAAGAATGGTCGAGTTTAGAACCACAAACAAGCCGAACCATAGAATATACTCTCTGAAACCTAAATCACCCTATGTTATTGCTGAAGTTAACAGTGTTAGAAGAGACTGGAAGGTATTAGGGATCCAGAATTGAAACATCAGTAAGAACCAAATCACCAGTCATAGATCAGATGCCACCAAATCAAATTAAATTATTACTATAATTTTACTACATTGAAGAAATTAAATTACAGTGAAGAACACCAGAATCTGTGACCCTAAGATTGACTTCGGCTGTAAACTAGACAACCATGTGTAGCATAAAAGTAAAAGATACAAATATAAATAATGGGAAAGATTAACTTGAGCAACACCAAAATGCAAAATTGCATGAACTGTGAGGTCAAACGAGTGTACAAACCCAGATGCCACGAGGACACCAGTGATCAACTCCATAGAAGTCTGGGACAGGAGTTGTGAGAGGAACCAAGAGGGGGGAAAAACTTGCTGTAGACCTGGCACTACTGGAATTTCTGTAGTAGTTTTTCCACCATGATTTTTTGTTTCGTGCCACTGAGAGACTCTGAATTCATGATTGCATTTGCAACTAGGATTACAGTGGAATCAGAGTCAGCATTCACCTGAATTCCAAAACAAAGATATGACTAAGCAATTCATCCCAAAAAAAAAAAGATATGACCAAGCATATTACATTATTAATTAGCAATCACAGGGTTAGAAACAGGATAACTTTCAAATTCATGTGGTGGCTTGGGGCGTCAACCATTTCACATGAAAAAAATAAGGGGAATTGCCTCATAAAGAGATCAAGAATTCATCAAGATCTCAGTGATATCTCTCTTTTTTATTTCTGAGATTCTGAGATGAGACGTCCTCTCTACCTTGGTAATTCCTTAGTATCGGGCTAAGGTGTTGTGGAGTGGAAACAAAGTCTTATGGATGTGAATCAAGAGTATGACATCATCAAATTGCGAAGCTGTACCAATTTAATTCAATCTGATTAAACACAAAAAAAGAACCTTACCCAAACACGGCCATTTAACCCAACAGCTATCTCAAATGCTAGCTTCTTGCCAAGAGCCTCAAGAACAGGACATGTTGGAGAGCTGAGAAGCCTGATTATGTCCAAAAGAAATAGTGTCATATAAATTTTTCATAGAGAAACCACCCAGCTTAATTCCAATAAAAAATCTTAACTGTACATGTTGAGAGGAAAAATTTTGTAATTTTAATGAGAAATTACATTCGTGAAAGGCCAGTTGATGTTTCAAACATGTACCCATCCTTCAGGAGGCCAAATTCTGCTGCTTTACCACTAGCTATTGCACACAAAAGTCGAGAGATAATTAGATTTATGAGCATAACTTATCAGGCCTGTATCCTAACTAACGTTTTTTGTAACATACAGTAATGCACACATAAAGACTAAAAGCTAAACAAAAATACAGTACCATCAGTGCATGAAAGCTCAGGATTCATGCCAGCAGTAGCATTGACCACACGTACATAAAGCAATGAACCTATCTGCAAAACAAAGTGAATAGAAACTTGGTTAGCAGATTGAGACACTGAGTGGTCTATTACACCTTTGAGTTGGAATATAGAAATTTGTGAACTCCAGGGAACAGATGAAATGCGTAAGAATCAAGGTTCACAAGACACGAGTGACAATCAAAAGAACATTTCCAACAAAGATACCCTCAACTGCAAGGACATTAAATACTCTTCATCCAGGATCTAATCAGTTTGTCAGTCCTAATCTAATCAAGAGTCAACTAGTTGAGTTTGGCCAATCTTGGCAAAGCTAGGGAATAAACAAGAAATATCTATGAATACATCCTGTTGCTAATGAGTGAGCAATTTAAAATGAAATGCACATGCATCCAGATTAAAACCCTTGATACTCAAAACAATGTCCAGAGGTCCTAGTGATCATGTCTGAATGTTTCTTTATAGAAAAGTAGGCCTAGAACATTCTCTAGTTTTCAAGTTGTAACCAGTAGAAACAAAAATACCTATGGAGTAATAATCATGGTAGTCACGGTGGCAAGGCAATCCAAGTTGGTGGTCAGGCACTTAGGTCAGACCAAGGCACCCAACACAACCATCTTATTTGGACAAAAATTATGGTAACTCCACATCCACATGCCTGATCACAGAACCATAGCTATATTTTCTTCTCCCAAAACCCCATCTCTCCCCCCCCCCCCCCTTCTTCTTTCTTCTTCTTCTCCTCTTTGTTTTATTCCCACTTTGCATCCCTTTACCACTGTCACACACAAGGTGAGCTGTAGCCTTAGGCATTCCAGGGCACTTTCCAAGACAACACCTTGGCAATTATGGTGTTATGGCTAGCACACTCAAATTAGCCTACAAGTAGGCAACATGTTCACTGTTAACACCAAACAAACTTACTAATGAGTCTTTCAAAATTTCCTCCAGATATAAGAGTCAAGTGCCTTTTTTCATTTCTATTCATTTTTATTTGTTATGAAGCTCAGGAAGACCAAGAGCAGGCAACTATGCAGCATTTAATCAGAGCACTAAATACTCAATCCACTGCCCCAGAAAAGTAAGCTGTCTTATGCCCGTGTTGCCAAAATTCACTTGTCATTGCCTCCTTTTCTCTTGTTCAAGGTCCACAGTTATGCCCCTTGCTGCTGTTTGTTGAAAAGAATCAGCTAAGTATTTTGATCAACTACTCAGCATCTGCGGTTAAGAATTGCTGTAGGACCTACCATTTATACCAGACGTGTAGCTGCAACATTTGGAAGATCATACCCCTTTCTCATAACTCCATCCCACAAGCCATGTTGGGTAAATTGGTCTTCCATCGATCTCACATTCCCTTTCAGTCATTCCATCATTCCACCCATTTAACATTCCCTCTCATCCAATCTATCATTCTACCCATCTCACAATCCCTTCCATTCAATCCATCATTCCACCCATCTCACATTCCCTCTCATTCAATCCATCATTCCACCCAACTCACATTCCCTCTCATACAATCCAATATTTTATTCATTTATCACCCTGTTCCTCATTACAGATAAACATTCTACTTCCAGTCCACCTCCATAACTGTGCATCCAAGAATCACTTTAATCTCTAATTTACAGCATAGTTTTACGACTCTCACCTCCATAAGGCTTTCAATGAATCCAAGTTTGGAGCCAACTGGTAGGCTGGTCTGCCATACAGCACATAGTTTCTATTTTCCACAACTAATTGGTGAGTTG
This sequence comes from Hakea prostrata, assembly GCF_041222555.1. Taxonomy (NCBI): domain Eukaryota; kingdom Viridiplantae; phylum Streptophyta; class Magnoliopsida; order Proteales; family Proteaceae; genus Hakea; species Hakea prostrata. The sequence goes on from NW_028291134.1 coordinate 646,152, forward strand.
TGCCATATCTTCCAATCCAATTGTTGGAACCAAATGGAACTGGCAGCAGTTCTGAGCTCCACTCGAACCAAGCCTGATTGAAATTTTGGTGACTGGTTTTTTCCAGACCTCAAGTCACAAATTTCTATTCTAGTCTGTTATTCTGTTTTGTGGGTTAACAGAGGCTATGTCATCCTTGATCTTAGCTTTTTACAATTTATTTTCAGGTGGGTGACCACAGATTTCAATTAGTCCCATTCTGTTTAGCAATTTTCTCAGTTAATATGAAGAGCGGACAACAAGATTAGAGTCCCATCTTCAAATGAAACAGCTTAACAGTGGACAGTCACTGGGTCTGTAAAGCCTTGTATGCTCCTAAATTTGTCAAACTTTTTTGGTGGAAAGCTTACATCGCATTGCAGCGGCTTTGGGTTCTGTCAACAGAATCAGGAAATTAATGATCCCATGCCGCTGTGAGTTCCAGAAGTACTAAGCAGGTTCAACTAGACAACGAGATTCCATTTGCTTTCTTTCTTCCCACTCGTTGTTCCTCTATTTTATTTAATAAAATCCTAGTTGCAGATCATTCAACTTCTACAGCATACTATAAACCTAGTTAGTTTTCTCTACCAAAAAATAAATAAGCTGTTTAGCTTCCAAAAGCTTTACAAATCCAATCCCACCAATCACCCAATGGAAGACATTAATGGTAATAGAATATTTTCTTACCATTAAGGAGATTAATGGGACCAAGCCAGCCTAATATAATATAATACACTAGACTAGACTCCCTGATTGATGAATTAAAAGATTCAAGATCATGCAAAACCATACCTCAAACTTGGGTATATTTCTCCTAGTTCCTCCTTCAAAAGCAAGCACAGGAAGAAATGCCAATGCAGGTCCCTTGATGTCCACCAGAAAGTTCTGTCCATGAAACAAATACAGATCATGCATTTAATCAAAATGCATTTAAAGAAAGGAATGCCAGTTGCTTTCAGGCAAAACAATAAAAAAGGGACATTATAAAAGGGGAAGAAAAGAGGAGTTCAGCTTTTTCTTTTCCTTTAAGATAGTAATTAGTTGCAGGCAAACAGAGTCAAAGTAATAAAAACAGAACCAAACAAGATGCATAAACTGATTTAGAGGGTAGATAAGTCAAAATTCTCAACTCAAATAACCGCCACAACATGGACTTATACACCTTTTAAGTGCCCTTCTTTTTCTTTTTTCTTTTTTGGAGGTTCAGAAATCACAGCAAAATAATAATTATTTAAATAAACAAACAAAAAAGAGAGAACCAAAATTTCTCCTGCCTTCTTGTTTAGTCTCTTTTCTATTTAAACAGAATATTTCCACAGATTAGAAGTCAACATCACATTGTGTTGCTGACTATCTGTTAATTAATTATCACATTAATGCCATTTTCCAAGGAATCTGCGGTTATCAAAGAAAGAAGATAATGTGATTAATGAATCTAGAAACCCAAGGTAGTTATAACACATTTAACCTGAGACTACTATCAAGAACCACACACTACAAGATTGCATAGTCACCTTGATTCCCAGAAGACAGGTTATCTCCACCAGTTAGATGCATTAGGCCTTTGATGCGGGAGCATCTCAAATTCAAGGATTTTGAGCAACTGCATAGGTTATTTTTTCATCTATATTTCAGTCAGTTTTTGGAGGCCCAAAACGTCTCCAAGTGGCATGGTTCAATTTCTTTCTTAGGGTAGCACAAAAGGAATTACTAAAGAAGCAATTGGTATCTGAATATATACATTTTGTCACCAGTGAGGCAGTGACAATCAAAAGTAGTCTAAGAACTAGAAAAAGTTAAGTTATTGGAAGGTTAACTTTCTCCTTTTCTCTAAACTCCTGGAGCAAAAATGCACAGTACCTCGAGTCTCAACTAGTAACTAATAACAAATTATCATTCTACCAAAAAACAAAGGACAAAAAAGAGCTAATAGCACTAATTTTCTGAAACGATTTGGTACGCTACAGTTTTATATGGTTGTTTCTGATTTCAGTATAAGATTTTGGTAATTGAAACCCTTACCAATGCCATTAAAAGGCAATGTGACTATTAAAGATCTAACATCGAAGAATATTCAATAGAAGGACAGCCTCCAGAAAAAACTTGATTTTTGTGTTAAGCCATGGTATCCAATCCTATTTTAACATATAAATCGGCAATACATTATGGCTCTCTTGGGCTAAAATTTATTGGTTTAAGCAAGTTTTGATATTCCTACAATATTGTTCAACTGAAGATGGGAGCAATATGGAGGTTGAAGAGGGAGAAAAACAAGGTTTTGGTCAAACTTTTTGTAGTTTTACCATTTTACCCCAGCTTAAGTAGTAATTCTGCACAAAATCATTAATGGTACCCATATAAACAAAATTAACAGCTTATGGTGATAAATCATGAACAGTCCTTGATCTACTTATGAGTTTATGTTTAAATCGATCTATTTTAATCAGAAACAGGGATCATTAATCATGCCAAATACATGCTACTTGGCCTGCTTTTATTGGTTTAGGCAAGTTTTGATATTCCTACAATATTGTTCAAGTGAAGATGGGAGCAATACGGAGGTTGAAGAGGGAGAAAAACAAGGTTTTGGTCAAACTTTGTGTAGTTTTACACATTTTACCACTACATCAGTAGTAATTCTAAATCAACGTTCATTTTCAAATGATATCCCTATAATAAACAAAATTAACAGTTTATGATGATAAATCATGAACAGCCCTTGATCTACTTATGAGTTTATGTTTAAATCGATCTATTTTAATCAGAAACAGGGATCATTAATCATAACAAATACATCTACTTATGCTCTTAAAGGTTAAATAATCACAAAATTTAAACTGTACCAAAGAGAGCCTAAGATATAAGAAAAAAGTTCATTGATGCATCAGACATGATCATTTGCTAGGATTTGTACTCAAATCATTGAATGTCTCTTTTTTTCATTATAAAATGTTCTTCCTTTTAGTGCTGATGCATTATACATGTCATACGACACTTATTTCTGTTGTTTTTTGCTCCAAAAGTGAATTTCCATGTGTATTCTTTAATCATTTCCATGAGTTTTTGCACTGTTTGATAGGTATCTCCAATATGATATGAAGCAATACAATAGGATGACCCCATTGTCAAAGGCTTCTGCACCAGCAGAGTCGGGGTGTGGGGGGGGGGTGCTTTCAGTTTTCCCAACCCCAGCAATTTCTGCTAGGAGGCTGGTTCAATACCTTGACCTCAAGCTACATCTATGGTCCACTGACCACATACAATATGTCTCTTTAAATCACCCGAATTCATATAATACACAATACCGGTACTTCAATCTATTCCTACTAACAGCCAGAACATAACAACACCAAGGTTACATTTAAGTGCATATAAAGATGCTAACCTCTGCCTTAGAATCAACAACAATACCAAGAACTGTATCCTCCACAGACGGTACATACTGCACAAGACAAAATAGAGCATCACAAGGATTAGAGAAACAAATAGAAGCAATGAGAATTACAAGACATCACTTGAGAATAATACCAGATCATTTGTCAATGGGTATACCCCTGCCCCAAAACCCACCCCAGATAATAAAGATATAATATCTAAAACTGTACTGTTAATATATAATATACCCAAACAGATGGATCATGATTTAAAGTATTAAAAGAAATAAAAATTACAGAAATAAAAAAATAAATAAAAATAAAAATTTAGTGATCATACCAATTATGCTTATAAAACAATCTGTGTAACCATATATGGATAGAAAAACCTAACTGAATTAGCATTACATGCAAGCTCCTAACAGAAATGACTTGATGAAGTAACCCCTTATCTCGACTGGAGGTGCATCGAAGTGGTGTACCTCTCTACAACACCCACCTCCCCAGACATAAGACTACACAGAGGGTAGTGCTCTTGGGAAGACAAGAGTATCACTAAGTGACTATTACAATAAGGAAAAAAGGGTGAAGCTGGTGCCAAAGGCTTCCATACAAGCAGAGTCTTTTTTTTTTTTTTTTTTTTTTTGGGGGGGGGGGGGGGGGGAGGTTCCTATGCAGCCTTATCCCAACAATTTTTGCTGGGAGGCTGTTTCAATACCTTGACCTCAAACTCCAAATATAGCATTAAGTTACACAGAAAAAGAGATTGAGTCCATGCTCTTCCTCTGTGACTATTAATAATTCTTATTCTTGCATGAAATATTAAGAATTCCAAAAAAGGATCCACTAGATGATGCTAATCCTACCCTTTTTTTTTGGACAAGTTAAAAATTCATTAACCAAAGGAAAGTGGGGGGAAGGAAAGGATACAAGCGAAGTAGCTAACTAAAGGCAGAGCCCAGCCAAGCCAAAAGGTAAACAACAGAAGGCACCAAGCCTTGCAACAAAGCTACAAGTGCAAGTAGCAAAGGGAATACATAGAAACACTGCAAGGAGGCCCATTTTTTCAACCTACCCTTTTTCTTCTTCTTCCTGACCCTGTATTTTTACCAACCATCAGCAAATGTTTCCACCACTATAAAACAAATGCAAGAACTGAATCAAACCCAAAGGTTGTGACCAATTAATGGAACACACAACTGGAAATTAGAGTTGAATTCACTAATGAGGGAGAAGGAAAGGGTGTGGGGGGTTGACCGGGGGGGGGGGGGGATTCTGTCTCTTCAGGCCTAACTGATGCAAGAAAATACACAAAAAGGAATGCAGAGAACAGGATAACCAGTAATTATCTACAAGTAAAGCTCTTCTACATCTTATCTCTAACTAAACTGAGGCCTTTCCACATGATGAACCACTGACAATAATAACTAGAGAAGTAGTTCTTGTAAATGAAGAAAATAAGAGGTAAACAAAAAAATCAACTCTCTCTTTTTCAGCTCAGAGAAAATAAATTATTTCAATATAATACATCAAAGAGACAGAGAACCACATTTCCATCCTATAGCAACCATCAAAGCAGTTGCACGGCTAACATTTGTTGAAGAACTACTTCTATGATCCTAAGACTCAAACACCAACTAAAAACAGAGAAGCCAACCACAATTAAACTTCCAAATCTTACTAAACAATTCTAAAATTAAGAAACTTCTATTGCTAAAGATAGAAAAATGAATAGATAAATGGTAAATTTCAAGCTTCCTACAGCACAAAAAAGGCAGATGGTTTCCCACACTGCCAGCATTGGAAGGAACTGCATACCGCACCAATTAGGGGGAAGGGAATCAGCCTACTTTTTCAAAATAAATGAAAATAAAAAAAACATGGTGCAAGAAAATGCACAGTGACAAATCTTTTGCCCTCTACAAAATTCAAATTTACCATGAATGGAATTCCAAATATATACTGTAGTGAACTAACAAATTACGGTGAAAGGAATTCCAAATATATAATGTAGGATATAGGATCCCTATGTCTCCTGCATTACCAAATCTATCCCCAGTTACATTTTTTAATGTTTCATAATATGAGTAAGGTAAAGCAGTCATCTCATGACAATTGGTGCAACACTGAGTATGAAATTGTCATACTTGCACTGATAAAGAGTACCTTGACCAAAAAAAAAAAAGAAGAAGAAGAAGAAAAAAAAGATCTTCCTTATAAAATAGTAAGGAGTACACTCACTCTCTTCTGGGAGCTTTCAACCCAGTATTTGTTTGGCTTTGAGAACTTCAGCTTCCCAGCCTTTAATAACAGAAATAGCATCACCATCCTGTACATTGTTGTACCCATGACAAATGTCAAATATGCTATATATCAATTCAGAGACAAAAGAAAGGGAGTATGAATTATGAAAGCAGGTATGATACAAAAGCAACCAATTTTCTCTCACATATGATGAAAACGAAAGCCAAAAAAAATTCTTGACATCAACAACAATAACCATAACCTTATTCCAACTTAGTGGGGTTGGTTACATGGATCCTATAAAGGTAATAATGTTAACAGAAGTAAACAGCAAGTACCACAAGTAATAGCATTAACAGAAGTAAACAGCAAGCAGCATTCCTAAAACATCCCTCCACAAGGAGTTGGCTACAAAGGTCCTTGTCCTCCAAACACTTTATGTGCAGTCATACCAACATCGGGTCCTACCATATGCATATCTTTTCTGACTGCTTCTGCAATAGTAATTTTAAGCCTACACTTACCTATTTAGCTCCATAAAACTTAATATGGTCACTCTTCCCTACTGGTGCATTATAGGTCTCCAGAGGACATGACCATACCACCTCAGGCATCCCTCATAAAGCCTCTCCTCCTTCAGTTCTAACACAATCATTCCTTACTTTATCTCTCATGGTCTTAACGCACATCCTCATCTATGCAAGTTTTGGCATCAGCAGAACAAAAAATAGAATAGAAAACTATAAAACCAGCAACATAGATTTCTTGAGAATTCAGATGAGGGATTATCTAAATAAACCACAGCAGACCATAAATATATGTTGATGGCAGTAAATAAGAAGCACTTGAGTTGTGAACCTTTTACAACCAAATCACGGTCTTCCTATCACCTAAGAGAAAAGAAAACTTGTGAAAGAAAAGAAAGTAGATGAAGCATGCGCCAACCAATATTTCTATTAGCCTACACAGCCAAATTAGTATGACAGGATTATTCTTTGTCCCAATTTTTTCAACACAAACGAGCGAGCAGCCATGACTATAGAACATGATTTCTTTTTTAAGGAAATCATGAAAACAGGGTTATCATTTAGTGTGCTGTTTAAATCCAGATATGACACTGTGTACCACACAGTATAGGTGTTGAGTGCAGCATTGAGCAAAAAATGAGACAAAGAATTGGCCCAATCCTAGTCTATCCCTTCTTAGACCCAGTGAAAGCAGGGCATGCATTGGGTATAGTGCTATCAAAGAAAAGGAAAAACAATAAAACATAAATAAAAGGAACAAGCAGTCATTAGATCGTAGCCACCAATACTAAAAACAAACCTCATACAATCCTGCATTGCTAGAGTCTGCCATGGAGCCATTAGCTCTTGGCCATCAAATGACAATGATGAGCATGGATTGCACAAACATCTACACCTCCTAGTAAGTGTGCCAGTCTCCAGGTTCTTCTTCACTCTAAGACAATTTTACCCTTCAGAGTGTCCTAACTGTGAAGCATAAATGGTGAAACCCATGAATGATTGTTCCAAATTCCACCATATTTGAACACCCTGTTGCTAATCATCCCTAAGAAAACCATCAATATCCTACCGACATGATCACAAAACAACCATCCAATTCCAGCAGACCCTTGATTTCCAATGCCCTACAATCTAAAGCAATTTTAAAAGTCCTGAAATGAAGAGATTTACTCATGTCTACCCATCTCCACATGAACCTGGCTCCAAACATCTAACCTCCCCCCCCCCTCCTCCTCCTCCCCCCCCCCACCCAAGAAACAATAAAGAAAGAGTGTATTCTTTTATTGATCAGATTTGTGTACAAAAATAAATTTAAATACTGCACACTACTCTGAGCAGGTCAAGAGAGGTACTTACAGAGTTACAGTATTTATCTTTCCAACCAACCAACACAAATGTGAGGTTACTGAACACAAAACAAACTAGAAGGACGTCAAAAGAAACAGTCTAGAAGAAATATTTCAGTGGAATTTTGCTGCTAACCCATTTACTAGTTAAGAGATTCAACTCAACTAAGTCATCTTCCTACTAGATGGTGGCTGCACCGATTCTGTATGCATTCTCTATAACAGTGGAGAACAAGTATACTCGTTACAGTACATCAAACTGGTTTTTTAAAGAATGGGGCTCATATAGACTTCAACATTACTATTTGTCAAAATTATCTTTTGGGTTAGGTTAGAGTTCTTCAATTTCTAACTTTTGCAAAAGGGAAACAGAAACACACAGATTTCTACAGTAAGAGTAAAAAATCCCGCCTTTGCACAAAGTATTCTAAAAGTTCAATCATAGAAAGCCTCACAGGATCAACGGCAGCTCTATCACAATAAACCTAAGCTCTGCCATATAGGCGCGCAAGGAAAAGGCGAACATGTAAACAAGCAAGATAACGGTACAACAGCACATACCTGACGCAGTCCTCCGCCCAATTTAATGGTTTGATCAGCCATCTTTGAGAGGTCTAGAACCACGTCTCCAGGGACCTAAATTAATGGTACTAGCGTCAGAAGTTACAAAAACAAAGCAGAAGCAGAAAAGTTACAAAAACAAAACAGAACTCATGGAAGACAACGTTCATGTAATTTCAGGGTTCGCTGAAAGCCTTCCGCAACAGAGGAGATACTCACAACCAACTGATCAATAAAGCTGCGAGGAGAAATTGAGGGTTTCATGTCCATGTCTGCTTGCAAGACACGCTCACGGTCCCCTGAAGAGCTATCAACTGAAAAGTGTATGCGACTGTACTATGTTTTAGTTGTTCTTTCGAATTCAATATAGGAAGTCGGAGAAGCTGCTCCCTCTCCTTGTAGGAATGGGAGTGTGACCATGAGAGAATGCCACGAACAAAACCAAGCCGCGGGTAAGGCAGATCAGAACCAGAACTGAAAGTCTGAAACTAAGCAACCGAAAAGCGTCAAGAGGGAAAAAATCGTCAACTCTGAACATAAACCAAACCGATAAGATGTCTCACCAAAAATTGGACGCGACCCTACAAGGGCTTCAGAGTCTCTGTAACATTGACCATCGCAGCAAAAAAACCAAAATATCAAATGTAAATTCATAAAAAAAAATAAAAGTATCATAAGTAAACTAAAAATAAAATTCATAGAAATATAAGATGATTTAAATTCATACAATACCATAAAATAGTCAATAAGTTGATAGTATTGCTTTAAACATAAATAAATTCATACTTTATAATTCTATATTGATTTCTAAAAGTCTCTCATTTACTTGATGATGGAAATTGAAAACCTCTCTCATTACAATGGTGATGGAAATTGAAAATCCCTTACATTGATATCATTATTCAATAAAAAAAAATCTTATTCAAAACTTTGTTAACAAGTAAATCAACGATAATTTAGTATTGATATTTTTTTCTTAGTTAAAGAAAATTATATTTTAGTTACAAACATAACTATCTGTGCTTAATAATTTTTTTTCCCTTCTTCTTTTTCTCCTGAAATATCACTTTGGAGGCAAAAGAAAGATGTCAATATTCATGATGAAAAGTTGGGGTGTAGATTTGTTAGATATTAATTATTTATATACTAATCTTTATTATTTATAATATATTATCTTGCCTTAGTCAAAATAAAAAGAATCAATGATTTTTTTTGCACTAAAAATGACTTAGTTCGAAAAATAAAAATTATCTTAAAAATAATATAACAAATGAACTCATAGTCTAATATGATCAAAATGACTGAAGGTCAAAGTCGAGACTTATAGTTATATCAATGTTAATGTGAAGATTAGGGTAAAAATCTAATATATGATCGGGGTCAAATTAACATTAAGACTAGAGCCAAAATTAGAGTCAGGATCGGGCCAAAATCAAGTGAATGCTTACTACATTGGTGATGAAGATATAATTTATTTTTATTAATTTTTTACAAAACATGATCATGTTTTTAAAATTCGACACGTGTCAAATATTCACCCATGTGAATTATAATTAATTCCTCTCCATATGGGTGGAAGGTCCAGACTCAAATCGGTGAAAATCATGAGCCTAGTCAAGGCGATTTGGCTTGCTGCTGAATCGCCTAGATAGTCATGAAATCTAGAGAATCACAATTAGGGCCATTTACACCAAAAAACGTGAATGCCTAGTGGCAGATATTTATGGCCTATGGGGTGAAATCACCAGCCCATTCCTCAAGGCGGGCAGGCGACAAACACAAAAAACCAAGAGAAAAACGCAACTTTGCACATAAACCAATTGATAAGATGTCTCACCCAAAATTAGACGCGATAATTCAGTAAAAAAATTTGGGCCAAAAAAAAAAAAGAAGATATTTACAAGCTCATTCTAAAAATATCAAGCGAAGCTAAAGTTCGCCGGTTAACCGGCGGCAAAAACAATTCGAAAATTCGTGGGGGTATTTTGTCAATAATTTTGGTAAATTTGATTGATGCATATCCTAATTTGATGCAAAAATGTGGTAAATTTAAATTATTTCCTATAAATATTTCCATTTAAATCTCCTGCATAGCAACATTTAACATGTTACCTTCTAAGGCCTAAATCATTCGAACATAATTGGAATGATTAACCGATGATTCTATTACAAAATTCCTTCATAATTTAAATTGTTTCCATAAATTATTTCATATATATACTCTTCCCTAACCACATTTGGCATGTTGACTTTTGAGGACTAAATCACTAGAATATAGTTGGTAAGATTGCTTATTAATCTTGAAGATTTTGCTATACAATGTCTTCCTATCTATAAATTATTCTATGTAGATTCTCCTCCTAATTACATTTAGCACATTAACTTTTGAGTCTTGAATCATTGGGATAGAATTGGTAAGATTGGGATAGAATCGTGAGAGAAATTGCCTAAAAGCGCAAGAAATAGCAAAAAATTAAAGAAAATTTTTTATTGATATTTTCCGATTATATCACAAAGAAATGGCGAGATATGGCCGGATAATCGGCGATATCCCTCCAATCTCGTTTCGCCCCCTGGTTTCAATTCTTCGGGGGCAACATCACCGAATTTCAATGACATAATTCCATGCTTGTTATAAGCGGTTTTGATTTAAAGAATACAACGAAGGACAGGAAAATTATATCAAACAGGGAAAATAGAGGCCAGTTACAAATGGATTTTATTTGCGACGGGCGTGGCAAATTCTGTGACCACTTGGGACTCTGGATCGAGTGTGATGGCTATTTGGCGGCTTTACTAAGCTGGACTAACCACAATCGCTTGTTGCCTCAACAGGTTTGTGTTGTGTATTTGGCAATTGGTATGAGGTTCAACAGCATCCGACTAATTAGACCAAAATGCCATTCAATTCCTCGTTTCATCTCCTTTTTCTTATTTAGTTTATAACAATTATATACTTTACTTATACTTATTTTTATTAGATTCTTCCTTTTGTAATTGTAAAGGTTGCTGCTGACGGTTTTGATAGTGCCATGTCATCAAAGTCTGATCGAACGGTTGAGATTCAAGTAATGAAGGTTTACGTGTAAATATTGATTTTTAATTTTTTTTTTTAAGGGCTTAAATTTTATTATTTATAAAGGCAAGTCCCTCATTTACCCGACACCTAAAACCCTCTCTCATTTTGCCTTCTCACACCGACGCCATTTGGAAGCATGATTCCAAGAAACCAGAGCACTCCGGCCATCATTGGTTGCCATTAAAATGTTGAGTTGCTTCCACTGGAGATCGTCATATTAGACAGGTCCAGCGAACTCTTCGACAGGGCAAGATCACGTTGAGCTAGAAATTCGATCCCCGGACAATACAGCAAGAGCTTACGAATCAATGGTAGCTTCGCCCCAAACCCCACCATCTTGGCATCAACTAACCCCTAATAATATCTCTCTCCCTCTCGTTTCTTCTACAAACCTGTTGTAAATATGTACATGGGCATATTTGTCTTTTATGTTCTATTAGGACAGGGATGTCTTATTGTTTTGTTAGAAAGGTCATTTAGGTCCTTTCAATGCTTTGTATATATTCTTTATGTTTGGGGGTTTAGGGTTACAATTCACACTCTCTCATTTTCTCTTATTCGTGTTTTCTCTCCTAAGCGTGTGTGTGCTTTGTTGCACTGGTTCTGGTTTTGCCCTAGTTGTCTGCTTCTTATTCTTGGATTGTACTCTTATGGAGGTTTACAAGCTTATGCTTGTGGTGCGTTGAAGACACTGTTGTTGTTGGTGTTCTTGATCTACGCATGTAAAGAGGAGCTGATTCGGTTCTTGGTTACAGGTGTAGTTGTTCTATGCTGTAGTTTCTTTCTTGGTCCATATATAGAGTTCATATCTTGTGAAGCATTAGGGCTGTAACATTATCTCTGTTATTCAATAGTGCATGACTTGATGAGTTCACTAACTCATCCTTGGATGTAGGTCCTAGTGACCAAACCAAGTAAATTCTTGTGTTATGCTTTTGTCTTTCATTTCTTTTGCTATTCCACTACATTAGGTATAGATTTCTTAACAATTTTGGTATTAGAGCTTTGTTATACGATATATACCTTGACTAATTTTTTCTTGTATGCTCTTGAGTGCTTCAATCGAAGGTTCTTCTATTGTTATTTGGTTGATTCTTGCTATTCTTGTTGTTAATTTCAAACATCTTGTGATTCGGTTCTTGATAAACCCTAAACCCTAACTTAGGGTTTGACCAAAATTATCTTTTGTGTTTAGACCTAATTGGAGTTGTTTGCAATTGAAACCCCCTGTTTATTGCTTGAAATTGAGACCCAATTTCTCAGACTGAGTCAATAGGTGGTTTCGGCTATTAGGGATTCTTGAAATTGATTTGGGGCTTTTGTCTTAAACATGCTAGTTATATGAAATTGATGTTTGATTTGTAATTATAATCTGAAATTGATTATGTTTTAATTATTGTTTAGAAAATACATATTGTTTGTAATTTGTAAATTTGTTCTTTCTTACTATTAACTATTCTTGTTTGTTATTATTGATCTCTTGTAGTCTATTGTTCATTTGAAATCTGATTCTTGTCTTCTTGATTTAATATTGAAATTATTATACTGTTTATTTAAGAAGTTAGTTTAATTCTGAAATCGTTTAGTTAAATAATTTATTAGTGTGTTGTTGGTTTATAAGTTAGACATTTTCTGACTGAGTATTCTTTATTCTTCTGTCATGGCTCCAACTCAATATGAATTGGAGAAATTTGATGGTAAGGGTGACTTCATGGTTTGGAAGAACAAAATGCATGCCATTCTTGTTCAAAACCGATGTCATAAGGCCTTAAAGGAAGATAAGGAGGTCTCTAAAGTCTCTAAAGGGGACAAAGAAGTCTCTTCATCTATGACTGAAGAAGAAGAAAAGGAAGATATGCAAGATCTTTGTTATAGTACTATCATCTTGCACCTAAGTAACACAGTTATGAAAAGGGTAAGGTATTGTGAGGTTGCGTAGCTCAGGTTTGGTTAAACTTGAACAACTTTATTTGAGTGCATCTGTTCCTAATATTATTCTATTAAAGGAACAATTGTTTAGTTTCAAAATGGATGTTTCTAAGTATCTTATTGATAATGTAGATGAATTCTATAAATTATCATGTGACTTGGCTGATTTAGATGAGAAATTAACTGATAATATTCTTGATGTTCTATTATTGAATTCTTTACTTGATTCTTAATTGGTGTTAAGAATGCTATTAAGTATGGTAGGAAGTATATAACTCTAGATAATGTAATGGAAGCATTGAAAATATGGATATAGAACTGAAAATTGAGAAGAAGGGAAAGCAAGTGAGTGAAGGGTTATTTGGTAATTTTGAAAATAGAAGTGTTTATGAAACTAAAAGGAAGTTCAATAATAATAAGAAAAAGAAGAAGTTTATTGGAAAGAATAGTAATGCAAGTAATAATTAGAATTATAATGGAAAATTTAATAATAATAAGAGAATATGTTATTATTATAAAAAAGAATGACATATAAGGAAGTATTGTAGATAAAGATTACAAAAGAAACAAAATGAAAATGAAAATGAGAGAATGGAGGCTACACATGTAGTTGATGCTACAAGTGATGCACTTGTAATATCCTCTAGTAGTAATCTTGATACTTGAATTTTAGATTTAGGTTGTACTTTCCATATGACTCCTAGGAGAGAGTGGTTTATCATTTTTGAGTCTATTAGAGGTAGTAAGGTGTTAATGGGAAATGATCATACTTGTGATGTTGTGGGGATTGGATCTATTAGACTTAGAATGAATGATGGCATTGTTAAAGATCTTGAAAAGATAAGACATGTGCCTAGACTTAGGAGGAACCTATTGTCTTTAAGTCATCTAGATTCTAGGGGTTTTCATTACATCTCTAGGGATGGTTCTCTTAGGATTATAAGGGGTAGTAGTGTAATTCTAACTGCTGATTTGAAGAATGAGTTATACTTCTTGAATGGAAGTGTAGTTTTAGGAGCTGCATCAGTCTCTAGTAGTGTTATAAGTGAGGTGGAGCTTTGGCATTGGAGATTGAGCAATAAGCCTTAAGAAGTTCAGTCCTTTGACTTTTTGTGATGTGTGTGCTATGGGTAAGCTCCATAAGACCAAATCCTCTCATTCTTCATATAGGACCACTCAAATCCTTGAATATGTACATTCAGATTTATGGGGAAGTCCAAATGTGCATTTGTCTCTTTTGGGTGCCCAATATATATATATTTTTTCTATAATAGATGATTACTCTAGAAAGACCTGATTGTATTTTCTTAGGGATAAATTAGGTGTTTTTGATAAGTTTATAGAGTGGAAGGTCTTAGTTGAGAACCAAACTGAAAGAAAAATTAAGAAACTAAGGACTGATAATGGCCTTGAATTTGTGAATGAAAAGTTTCTAACTTTTTGTAAGGAACATGGAATAACTAGACATAGGACATGCACTTATAATCCTCAGCAAAATGGAGGTGAGAGGATGAATATGACTATCATGGATAGAGTTAGATGCATGTTGATTGAATTTGGCCTAAGTAAGAAATTATGGGCTGAAGTTGCAAGTACCGCTTGTTTTGTTATTAATAAGTCTCCATGTTCCTCTATTAACTTTGAAACACCTGATTTCAGGTGGAGTAAGGTTAATGCTGATTAATTATAATGTTTTAACACCCTTTAGTTGTGTGTGCTTTATTCACCAAAGTAAGGGTAAGCTTGAGCCTAGAGGTAGGAAGTGTGTTTTCTTAGGATATCCTTTAGGTGTTAAGGGATATAGGCTTTGGTGTTTAGATGAGAAAAAGATTATAATTAGTAGGGATGTGAAGTTCAATGACCTTGAGTTCTTGAAAATTGGTTCCTCTAGTGTTATCTCTAACTCTCATGACCTAGATAAGACTATATTTGAGGTGGAGTTAGATGATAAGTTTGAAACTGATCTAGAAACATCTGATCTTATGGTTGAAGATGGTGATCTAGGGGGCTGGTAGTGGTTCTTTAGATGTTAAAAAAGAACTTGAAGATGATGACTCTTTAGATAATTATTTATTGGCTAGAGATAGATCTAAAAGAAATATTAAAAAAACTTGTTAGATATGCTAATATGTGTGAAGTGTCTAATTCTAGTCCAAATCTGATTTCTTATGCTCTTAATGTTGTTGATCAGCTTGAAGGATGTGAGCCTAGAACCTATAAAGAGGATCTTGATTGTGTGGACAACAAGTATTGGTTTGCTGCCATGAAGGATGAAATGGAATATTTAATTAAAAATCAGATTTGGACTCTTGTAGATAGACCCAAAGCAAAGAAACTAATTGGTTGTAAATGGGTTTATAAGTATAAGCATGGAATTCCAAATGTAGAACATCCTAAATATAAGGCTAGATTAGTGGCTAAGGGTTATTCTCAGGTTGAGGGAATAGATTATAATGAGGTGTTTTCACCTGTTATGAAACACACTTCTATTAGAGTGCTTATTGCCCTTGCTGCTATCTTTGATCTTGAACTTGAACAATTAGATGTTAAAGCGGCTTTCTTAAATGGTAAGTTGGACGAGTAGATTTATATGATTCAACCTGAAGGCTTTGTTGTTAAAGGGAGTGAGACTAAAGTTTGCTTGCTTTTTAGGTCTTTGTATGGCTTGAAACAATCACCTAAGTAGTGGTATAAAAGATTTGATGAATTCATGCTCAAGAATAAATATAAGAGAAGCTATTATGATAATTGTGTATATTATTGTGAGTTTAGTCCTAATTCTTTCATTTATCTTTTGCTTTATGTTGATGACATGCTTATTGCATCTAAGGATAAATTTCAGATTTGTAAACTTAAGTCTATGTTAAAATCTGAATTTGAAATGAAAGATTTAGGGGCTGCTAAAAGAATTCTTGGCATTGATATTCATAGGGATAGGCCTAATGGTGTTTTGACTTTGTCTCAAATTGGTTATGTTCATAAACTTGTAAGTAAGTTTGGAAATGATAACAGTAGATATGTTGATACTCCTCTTGGTGCTCATTTTAAGTTTAGTATTGATTCTAATGCTGTTATAACTGATAAGTCTTATCAAGAACATATTCTATGGTGTGTTGTAGGCCTGATATTGCATATTCTGTTGGACTAGTTTGTAGGTTCATGAGTAGGCATTGTGATGCACATTAGGATGCTGTTATGTGGTTATTAAAATATCTGAAAAATTCTGCTTCTTATAGAATTGTTCATGATAATTCTTGTGTTAATAATCTTAGCATTGTTGGGTTTTGTAACTATGATTTTGCTACTGATTTGGATAAAAGAAGATTTTTAACTGGATATTTGTTTACAATTGGTGGGAATCTTGTGAGTTGGAAGTCCACCCTTCAACATGTGGTGGCACTTTCAACCACTGAAGCTGAATATATTGCTTTATCTGAAGCTGTTAAGGAATGTATGTGGCTTAAGGGGCTTCTTGGGGAGCTTAGGTTTAATGATTTACATTCTCTTGTGCATTGTGATTCTTAAAGTGCTTTGTGTCTTTCTAAAAATAGTGTTAATCATGAAAGAACAAAGCATGTTGATGTAAAACTGCATTTTATTAGAGATATCATTGCTAAAAGTCTTATTGATGTTTGCAAGATTGATACATCTATCAATCATGTTGATATTATGACTAAGATTGTTCCTATTGGAAAGTTCAAATCTGCTTTGAACATGATGAAATTATTATATCTATAATCTATTTTTTTAGTTTTTTGTTGTTATTTGATGAGTTTTGTGTTGACTCTCAGGTTCATGCATTGTCAAAATAGCAGAGTCAAGGTGGAGAATGTTGTAAATCTGTACAGGGGCATATCTGTCTTTTATGTTCTATTAGGACAGAGATGTCTTATTGTTTTGTTAGAAGGGTCATTTAGGTCCTTTCAATGCTTTGTATATATTCTTTATGTTTGGGGGTTTAGGGTTACGATTCACACTCTCTCATTTTGTCTCATTCGTGTTTTCTCTCCTGAGCATGTGTGTGCTCTGTTGCACTGGTTCTGGTTCTGCCCTAGCGCTTCTTCTTCTTGGATTGCACTCTCATGGAGGTTTACAAGCTTATGCTTGTGGTGCGTTGAAGACAATGCTGTTGTTGGTGTTCTTGGTTTGCGCATGAAGAGAGGAGCTGATTCGGTTCTTAGTTACAGGTGTAGTTGTTCTATGCTGTAGTTTCTTTCTTGGTCCATGTATAAAGTTCATATCTTGTGAAGCATTAGGGCTGTAACCTTATCTCTGTTCTTCGATAGCGCATGACCTGATGAGTTCGCTAACTCATCCTTGGATGTAGGTCCTAGTGACCGAACCAATTAAATCCTTGTGTTCTTCTTTTGTCTTTCATTTCTACTGCTATTCCGTTGCATTAGGTATAAATTTCTTAACATCCACAAACCTAACCCTAAATCAACGGCTTCTTCTCCAGCGGTGATAACTATTAATGTCCATTCTCTCTTCTCCCTAGCTAAAAACCAAATTTTGAAAGAAAAAAAAAAAAAAAAAAAAAAAAAAAAGATGAATCTAACAAATACAAAATGAATATAGGATTTGAGAACTATATTTACAGTTATTTCGCATAACTCCTAATGAGAGGTAGTGGCTCGTGAAAAGATATGAACTCAGGTTTGGAATTTCAAAGAATCAAATATTAGAATTAAAGCAGAACCACCGGGAGAAGATTGGGTTGACAAAGAGAATAGAGAATAGAAAGGCAACAAAAGAGGTAAGTGATCTCTTCTATTTATTGGGTGCTTCTCTTCCTCGACTTCTAAATCCGATAAACTCAATGCTTTGTCATTGCCAAAGAAGACTTAGAAATCACATTTTCCCCTTTCTGAATCTCTACTATCTTTCTTGAGAAGTCTTTAGCAAGGAACTCGAATATGTCTTGGGTTTCTAAGAACTTGGAAGAAATGAGAGGGAGAGAGATATTATTAGGGGTTAGTTAAGAACAAGAAAAGAACAATGATGTTGCCCTACCGAAGAGTTTGTTGGATCTGTCCAATATGACGATCTCCAAGGAAGCGACTCAGCATTTCAATGGCAATCGATGATGGCCGGAGTGCTCTGGTTTCTCGGAATCATGCTCCCAAATGGCGTGGTGTGAGAAGGAAAAATGAGAGAGGGTTTTGGGTGTCGGGTAAATGAGGGACTTGCCTTTGTAAATTAATAAAATATAAGCCCTTAAAATGCAAAAATAAAAATCAATATTTACAGGTAAACCTTCATTACTTGAATCTCAACCGTTCGATCAGACTTTGATGATGTGGCACTATCAGAACCGGTGGTAGCTGCCAGCAGCTGCTGCCACAAATAAAAATCCAGTTATAGGTGAACCACGGCAGTGAATAGAGAGTGATAAGGATAAAATAATAACGAACCGGTTCAACCACGGTCGGGTCAAGGATCCCGGTGGGATTGGTTCAAGGGTCGAACCAATAAGTAGCGTAAGAGTGAAGGGACCCGATGGTTATGGAAAGAAACGTGCTTCCGTTAAATTTGGGATACACGATCCATATATGGTAACTACAATTGACTCTGAAAAAGGGGGAAAACCCTAAGATTGGACGGCTACCAAGGAAGATCATAAACGAATCCGACGATCAAGAATAAAAGGTGAAACCTATATAAACTAAAGTATCACACGAACTAGAGGTATCTGAATTGTTTCCCTCCATTATCATTATTCAATTAAGCTCTGCAACTAGCCAGAGCTCTATGGTGATCCATTATTGACTTGACCTTCGAAGGTGGCTTCCCGACCGTGGAGTCGGCCCACTTCTAATCTTGTTTTGCGGGCACGCATTGAGGATTCAACAATTTTTGGACACATCATTTGGCGTCGTTTGTGGGAAATGCTTCAAAAAGCCATGGTAGACACCATATATACGATTCAAAGGCATCAAGATCAGAATTTTCAACCTCCTTTAGAGATAAAAATCTTGCTCTTCCAGAAGGGAGTTGTGTTCGTGAAGATGAACAACACGAAGAAGAAGAAATAGCCGGAGGAGCCCTTTTGAATGATCCAAATGGAGAGATCCGGATGATTCTAGTCATTCAAGAGCAAATGAATCAAAGCCTACGATAGATGAATCAAATGTAGATTCGGTTTCTAGAGATGCAAGCAATGCTTCAAACAATGGCCAGACGCTTGGGAGCTCCAATGAACCCGAATCTCCACGATCGTGAGGAGGCGAGAAGGAAAACCCGAAGGACTAAAAGGAGAAATTCCCTAGTAAGAGGACGTTCTCCTCGCAGGGAAAGGAACCCGACCAAGGGCTAAAACTTCCATCAACCATTGGAAAGGAACCAAGGCCTGTAGGAGACACAAGGAGAACGGTCAGGAATAAGAAGGACAGGTGATTTACCAAGGAGAGACAATCTGAAGGTGCGGGATCGATCTCAAGGAAGTCGAATGGGGACTCTAACCAGGATCAAGAGGGGGTACGAATGCACTCAACAACATCCCAACGATTATACAAAGATAGCATTCGGACGCCAAACACCAGAGCAGTTCAAATTGATAAAAAATTAGAGGATATAAATCAAAGATTGGGGCAGCTCACAAAGGGTAAAAAGACAAATGATATACACTCGATTATCAAAAAAACTCCCTTTGTTGATGCTATAGCCAGTATGAATTCTCGCATAATTTTAGACTCCCGACCTTCTCTTTGTTCGATGGATGTGAGGATTCAGTAGCCCATATGAGTTACTACCAACAAACAATGGCGATTGTTGGGTATTCGGATGAGATCTTGTGTAGAGTGTTCGAGTCCTCACTAAGAAGCTCATAAGTAGTTTTTGAACCTACCATTGGGAAAGATAGTTGATTTCGATGAGCTTGCTCGAAAGTTCATTGGTCGGTTCCAGAGTGGAATACAGATGAAGAAAACCGAAGAGACTCTGTTCACCGTCAAGCAAGCAAAGAACGAGTCTATTCAGGATTATCTGCAAAGGTTCAATAAAGCAACCATGGAGATTGAGAACCTTAATGAGCAAGTGGCCAAAATAACACTCTTTACAAGTCTTTCTAATAGACGACTTCTAGAGCTGTTGTTGCAGGACATGCCGACCACATATGCCAAGCTTGTTCAAAGATGCCAAAAGCAACCAAAAGTAACATAAATCATTGATGCTCGGCAAGGAGAAGTGAAAGCAGCCAACAAGGAGCAAAAAGCTTCAAAAAAGGGCCAAGGCTCGAAAGCACAAAACAATGATCGTGGAAACAAGGGATGATCGGGATGGAGACAACGCTCACCCAACCATGCTGAGTACACACCATTGAATGCCCGACGCTCAGAGATCCCAATGCAAATTAAGGATCAAGATATCTTGAGATGGCCACCCAAGATGGCATCCAAGCCTGAAGAGAGAAACATGAACAAGTATTGTCGTTTCCATAGGGATTATGTACATTACACAAATGAGTGTAGGCATTTGAAGGTGGATATTGAAAGGTTAATATCTCAGTGGCATTTGGCAAATTATATAAAGCGTTGGGAAGATGATCGAGAGAGAAGAACAACTGGAGAAAAGAGAAGAGAACGATTAGGAAGCAGAGACCATCGGCCTGAAGCTTCCAACTCCAAGAAAGGTAAGGAGATAGCAAGGTCTAACTGGTCTCCAATTCTCACAATATTTGGAGGATCAGAACCCGAGTACCTTGGAAGACTGAAAGTGAAATCAAAGTTTGCAGGATTGGGAGAGGCTGTGAAGAAAAGAAAGAGGCCAATTCCTGAAGAGACCATCGTGTTCGGCGAAGAAGACAAAAAAGGTGTGTGTGATCTACATAATGACGTGGTTCATGATAAAGGTAGAAATTGGCCGTCGTGAGGTACACCGAGTGCTAGTAGACACAAGGTCATCAGCATATCTCTTGTCTTACGAGGCATATTAGAAATTGAAGATGGAATGAAAACTACCTTAACTCATTTATACAGGTTTGCTAGGTCATCGACCGTGGCTGAGGGATCAGTACTGTGAAATCCCCCAAATTTCTAACCCTTTAACCCATGATTTCAAGACCGTGAACTTGGAACTCCAGTCAGTGACAACTGTGGGCCATTCGAGTCGAACCTGAAGGTTCGGAGATGGATCCACTATTATTGGACGACCCTACTGATGACTTGACACCTCTCCTAATTTTTAAGAGGAGAGAGAAGGTCAATCACGAAGGCATTAAAAGGCAATTTTGGCACGTCAGGAAACGGATGATGGAAAATCCAAACGACAAGGTAAATATACCCAAACGTAGATATTTTCGAAAGACCTTTCTTTCAAGCCGAGAATCACCAGAATTGGACCTTGGCTGACCAAGGGCCGGTCGATTGGACCATTGACTGGTCTGAGCCAACTGCCCATCCCCAGTGTCGGGGCAATTTCGGGAATTCGAGTTTAAAACCCTGTTTTATGACTGTACTCACCTCAATACACATTTTCTAATGCTAGAGTGAGGCTGAGCCTTGGAGAGGAGGAAAAACCAAGAAAGATTTCAAATTCCATCCACAGGAAGACGTGTCAAAACTAGGATCATTGCAAAATCGTTGAGAAAGGTGAGTGTTCTTCAATCTCTCTTCTTCAAACCTAGGTTTATGATGTTTTTCTTTAAAATAAATGATAGATTTTGGTAATTGGGGTATAATGAATGCATTGAATGCTTGAAATTAGTTCTATTCATGTTTCCTTTAGTTTGGAAATTGTTTGTGCGATTCATTGCCAGCGATTCCACATTTTGCCTCTCAGAGATGCTCGCGGGCACTCGTAAGAGCCAAATTTGAGGCTTTTTGATTGAGACCAAATTTGGACAAATTGTTAATATTTTTAGGACCCTATTACTGTAAATTAAGAGTTCCCAAAGTCTCATTTCGATTCGACTGTGAATTGGAGGCAAAATGAAGATTTTTTTTCCAAAATTAGGTTGAGAATGAAGGGTTTGAGGCCATTTAACAGATTGGGTTTGGGAAGTATGATTTTGGGCCTCTTTTGAAACCCAATTGGTTCCCAATTAATATTTACTATTTCTCTTATGAAATTCGGACTATGTTGAGCATAATCACACACTCTTGGTTGTGGTTTTTGGAACTTCGGAGAACGAACCCAAATCAAAAGGTGAGGAATAAACTAACCATGTCTTATATGTTTAACATTTTTATTTCAATTTCATTGATGATATCTCGCTTAATTTTTTATATCTATTATTATGTGATTGTGTGTGACTTTGAGCGAACGAAAGGTAAGACTATGTGAATAATTCTTGTTCCTTCGTTTTGAATCTTACTTTGGTGATATGAGAATGAATGATATTGGTTGAGACTTGATTCTCTTATTTCTATTTTGCCAACTAGGGTTGTGGGTTTGCCCATTACCCTAATGACCTTATATGAATGCATCTAGACCTAAGTACATGAATGCTAGGTGTTTAGAAATGTTGGGCTAGATATCCCTATGAGTGTTACTACCCTTCCGGTAGGGGTATTGAAGCCGGTTAACCCATGATGTCAATGGCTGGGTCCTGGTTGTCATGCAGGACCATTGTCATCATAGAGTGCTAGGGTTGCATATAATAGATAAAGGCTTCTGGGGGCTCAAGACCGGTAACCAACCCGTGAGAGGACATGGAGATTGTCCTGTCCATTATATGTAGATGATCATTAGGTTAAGGAATGGGATCCAACAGATGCCTCCCGTTGAGGATACCATTCATAGGTGGGAAGGTATTGAACCAAAAGGGCACTAGGCATAAGGGGAGATATCCGGACCATATGTAGTACGAGACCGTATGACCTTGCATTGGGCCTAGAGTAATCCCTGACATGTGCCAAATCTCATGTGAAATGGTGATATGAGAGAGTGGTGACGTAAACCCCCAACCATGGCTTGACAGGACTTTACCTAACAACCGTGGAGAACCCAATAGACATCTCTTGTTGAGGGAGACTGATTGAAACCGCCCAAAGGAGATTGGTGTTTAACTTAATGTGTGTCTACTATAAAGACTTCATAATAGAGTTAGGAGCATAACATCATAACCATGCATATTCTTATTTTATTGTCTTTAATTACATTATCATCTTATATATGTGATGTAGATGTTGTGGATGAATGCATGACATGATTGTTGAGTTGACCTCACTGAGTTCTGTGGAACTCACTCCTTTATATATGTCTATTTCTTTAGATTACTCTACAGGTAATGAGGACTCCTTTCAAATGGAGGATCCGTCGCCGGGAGAGTCCCTTGAGGGAGCGATTGGAGAAGAAGTGGAGGCGCATGAAGCTTCGTAGCTAGGAGTACTGCTCCTATGGAGCCGGCTTCTAGTAGAGACCCCGCCATACTTAGAGACTCTTTGGTGTCATTTATGGCACTATTCTATATTTACACTTTGATATCTTTTAAGAGAGGCTAGGGTATCTTCTATCAGGATTCTTGAACATTTTCCGTTGCAAACAAATATTCTTTTCTTTTGAACTATGATGTTTATTTATTTAATCTTAGACATGGATGATTGTAATCATATTATTTCAAATTAATAATTTGATATTTAAACTTGATTTACTCTTGTCATTGGATTAAACCTAACCTTTCTCTTCCTCCATTTTCTCTCAAGGTTCATTTTATCCTATGAATCTCAGACTTAAGAGGGCTAGTGTTTTACTTCTATCATGGTTAGCAACTAGATTATAAAGAAGAGACTCTTGTTGAAAAATAATCCATGAAAGTGTCAAAGTAGCAATTGAACGACAGATGCTGCCTCTCCTTGTTGAATCAAATTCGGCAAAAGCAATCTCAATCCTAGGTGTTTGGGTCCAAGGAAAGCTGGTAGGTTTGGCCCACTCTTTGACAGAGATGGTTGAAATCCATGGAAATATTGTTTGTAAGCATATGTACAGAGAGGAGTCGAACTATGTTGCTGACTCGATGGCCAGGGAGATAACTCAGGAAGGAAATCTCTTGCTATACTTTCAGGACCCTCCTCAAGGTTTAGAGGAGTTTTTCCAGGCTGATAACGACTTAGCTTCTCTCTAAATTGTAATGTTTTCTATTCGAATTTAATCCCTCTTTTTGTACACCCAAAAAAAAAAATCCTTCTAGTTTGAAAGTTTTAAGTTCAGTTACTACTTACCAATGATTCATTGGGGACTTTGGGTGCAGCATGTAAAGATGTATTCCCAGAAAAGTGTGAAGGCAAAGACCTTCAAAATTAGAACATGATGGGTTTACTCTTGTTTTGCCATATGGGTTTGCTCTTGTTTTGCCATATTAGAACTAGAATCCAGAAATTATTTTACGAGTATCAGTGGAGCTGTTTCAATTGACAAAGTGCTCTTGTTTTGCACCCCTTCTAACTGAAGAACTCATTTAACTTTTTCTTCTGTTTGATTTCAGGTTTGGATTCAATCCCTTTTCTAATTAATGAAAGTCTTCTCTTCTTATATGCTAAATCTGTGCATGATCCATCTTTTCATAGTTGAACTCATAAAACTTATTACTCTCTTTGAGACAATGTTAACATTCCCTTGCACTTTGACAATATACAAACCCATGGCACTCCACGTACGAGTATATCTTTGTTTGATTAAAACAAAACAGCTATGCTGTTAAAACCAAAGAGTTGCAATGTCACATGCTTTTCAGTCAGGTCTTAATATTCTGAGATGGGATGTATTTGACATTGAAAGAAGTTTTTGAAAGTTTGGATTTAACAGGGTTTGACAAAATTATCTTTTATTCTCTGAAAAACTTTCTTTAATCTATCTAAAGTATTATATTTTGAAACCTTTCTACCTTAATTAATTTTCTCTTTTCTTTATGACCTTGATGTTGATCTTTTGGATGTCCATGCTGACAAGAGTACATTTCATGATCTGGTTCCCTTGATTCAAGTACTTGAGTCCAAATCAGTACAAGCATCATGTTGTAGGAAATGGCTCAAGCCTCTTATTACCTGACTAAATATCTGTATTTGTATCCAAGTATATCAACTCAAGTATTTTTTTTTCCCAACTAACAAAATTTTGCCATCTGGATCCTATTTGTTTCCAACACAGCTTGTCATTCCAAATCCTTTCATATATTTCCCCCTCCTCCTTCCAAGTTATCTTGTTCTTTGGTCTTTTCTTTTGAAGTTTGGAAAGAGCATTAGCAGTGGAGCCATTAAGGGACAGTGGTAGGAGTGTTTGTTTTGTTTTAAAAAATGTAAAAGATGGGTGGAGAGGGTATGTATTCGGGTAGCTATGCCATCTCATTATCAATTTTCTAGAACAAATGATGTGGACACACAGCCATCCTTATGAGGGAACACATAATGCTCTTGTTGTCCTCTACAATGAAGGGATGATACATGAAACCCTCTCTATTATCCAAAGCTTGGGCAACAAAACAAACTCTTCCATGCATGACTACTCTAGGAATGTCATATCCAACTTGTATAGAAGGGAAATACGATGGCAATTTTCCAGCTCTTATATGAGATGATAAAGGATGCATTTTCTCCCAACTCTTATACCAATTAATTCTTGATCAGAGGGTGGAGGCATGCTAGTTGAAGCTATGGGAATTTTTACAGTAATGGAAAACAATGATTTTAGGCCAGATATCGACAATTACAATGCTCTCATACTTGTTTATGCAAGTCAGCGACTTATTAGCTATGTCGTCTTAGTGGTTATGAAGTACACATGTTTAAATAATAGTTGCATGATAAAATAATTATTTATTTATTAATTATGTCTATTGTTTTTTGCTTGAATTAGACTATTTTTCTTTAAAAAAAAGAAAAAAGAAAAAAGAATTAGACTATTTCCTTATATAGTTCGATCATTTATATTCAATTATGCATCTATCAATACGTATCTACGAAACGATACGATAAGAAGCAAAACGTCTCTTAAATCACCCGCCCAAAACATTACTGGTCATAGTCGTCAAATCTTTGGTCTAGGCTCATCTTTGGATCTAATGAATTTGGTGTCACCTTGTCGCGTTGCTTAGCACGCCTTGGTTTTCCCTGTCCTCTGTTGCCTCGCCTCACTTTGTCGCCTTGACAACCATGTTACCAATACACGATACTTTATACCCTGTCTGCTTGTAGCATTGGCTTTTGCCCCATTTTCCAGATATATTACCTTCTGCCAAGTGCTCCTTGTGTGGCGTCAACATTACATAAGTTGGACCAGCTACATTGAAGAATAAAAATTATCCATCAGTAGGCTCTACTATGACTAAACTAAAATATTCTTCAGCGTAGCCAACAGAAAATAATCTGTAACCTAAATCAATCTATCACATTACAGTGAGAAAACGTGGAGCTGAACACACAAAAACAATGAGATGTCGAGAAAATTGACAAAATATGACAAGAAATAAATAAATAAATAATATATATATATATATATATAAAACAATGATAAAAGCATGAACTCAAAAGAAATGGCTACATTTATATTTATTTAAAATCCTCAATCATTCAATTTGCATACAGTGATAAACAATATCTAAACCCGTAATTTGTTTCATCATATAATAACAATCCTTATTAATCGTAACCCCATTTTCGATAATATATAATTATTTATAGCCACTTTCTGTCTCGTATATTAGTTAACTTTTGTAACCCCTAAAATGTTTCTTGATATGTTATTATGTTTAACTTAACTAATTAGTTATTCTCACCCTCCTCAATTATAGGAGATAACTTACTTTCACATTACAATGGAAGAGAAAAAACAAATACCTGATTTCAACCAAAACTAGAAATACTAAGAAACACTAGCAAACCGGATAAATTTTTTAGAGTCCTTCTATCATATTAACTTAATACCACAATAATTCCAATACAATTTTAATCCACAACAACTCAAGTGCGACATTTCGGTGAAATTCGTAGGTTAGCCCCTTGGAAAACCTAACAGAACCAGCAAATTTTGCCGATTTGCCACCGATATTTCAGGTGGAGTTTGAGCATTTCGTTGGCAACAGAGGCGGAGTTGAGATGGCCAAAGAACCCATTGATCATAGCCGGAGAGGTGGAGTTGCAGAGGTAGAACCGTAGAAATAGATGACGAAAAAAGGGAGAAACAGGGAAGAAGAGGATGATCAAAAGCTGCTTGTAGATGTGATAAAACGCAATCTAGGTCACCATCTGGGCTCTGTGACAGCAAAAAAAATACCAGACTTGTTAAAACCCAAATCAACCTAACAAAATAAAAATTGATAAATTTAGTCAAAGACGAAAATGAGTACCTAAATTGTTTTTTACAGCAGGCTTGTTAATATTCTAAGATGGGTTTTTATTCTCAACTGCTGCAACTCTTCTCCAGGTCTGAAGGTCTGGTTGGTTTGAACATCGTTTTGTGACAAATTCGAAGTGAAAACTACAATAGGACTTGCTAGGCTAGCCCAGTGGTCAGAAAATTGATTACTAGCTGTTGACTTACGAGGCTGCTTGAAGTTCAAGAATTTCACAGAAGTTTTGGAGATATTTGCTGAAAAATCAATGATTTTCCAGCAATATTTTGCAATATTGTTTTTGCTTATGTTTTAAGTTCGCCCTATGTCGAACTATGCGAATTTCGCGGAATTTCAGACAAAATTCGCTAATATGTTTTACAGTGCAATAACTACAAATTATAACTTTAATTGACAATTAATTCTCATATAAAAATACTTCCAAATTTTAATTTTAATAAAAAAAAAAAAGAGTCAAAAATCACCTAATATGTATATTAAAACATATAAAATATTGTAATGAAGTATTTGGATAATCATTAACTCACAAAAAATAATTATTCTAATTTAGTTTATATTGTTATGAAATTAGAAAACAATTTTACCTCGATTTTTCTTTGTATGCGTTAGTAGTATTCCAGTTGCCTCCAATATCTCAAACTTATTCTTAAATAATAATAATAATAATAAACAAATGAATAGCCAAAGAAACATAACTAGAGAAAATGAGAATAGCCACAATCATTCCTGAGCATCCATGTGGATTTTGTATGATTATATATTGTTATCAATCATGCATGACATGCGAATGAACAAAGTAGTTTTAATTCATTGGGAGAAAAAATAAAATGAAACTCTCATAAAACACCTCACATGATTAACATTTTTAAACATCACAATTAAGACATTTCTTTGTGTTCACTTTATTATACTTTTATTCTTTTCTTTTTTTTGGTAAATATTTTACTTTTATTCACTACTTCACATTATAGCTCAAAATATTATTTGCTTGTATGATAAATCCAACAATATTATAACTAATAGTTATCTACAAGTATGAATTGGGATGGGTTCATCTGGTTGAGAGATGGTCCAACCTAATTGTGATAATTTTTACCAAATGTACAAACTTTGCTTGAATTATAGACAAAGTATTATGAGACCTATAGTAATTTTGTAAACAAATATGAAAACGAATTAATTAACAAGTCATATATATGATATATTTCTCGCCTCGTGTATTAGCTTGTGTGTATGTATTTTCAAAAAAAAAAATTTGGGTGGAGAAGGATTGAATTGAACCGGGCTTCTCGAAGATCCTCAATACACTCAAGTCTTTAAAGCAAGATTTAAAGTATCGGTATCGAGTATTGTATCGGTCAGGTGATTTGAAGAGACATATCGTCCTATATCAAGTATTGTATCGCTCTAGCTAATGTATTTTAGTGTGATTCAATGAAGAGATGTATCGTATCGATTGGGTTAAATATGAACACGTAATGGCTAGCTTTTTTCGCTAAAAGGATCATTATATTAAGCGAAGAAGAAATATTAAAAATACATCAATTAATACCGTATAAAGAACCAACCTCCCTTACCCGCAACAATTGTTGCCCCCAGTACACCATTCCTCACTGGTTCCTGCTCATATTAGAAACCACTAACTTATAAAACGAAATCTAGGACGTCTAGAGGCATCCATATCAAGTTCATTAAGGATTGAAGCTGACCAAGGAATATTAATATCAGAAATTCCTGTTCTAGGCGCCGGAATTTGCCAAAAAATGCTGCCAATTGTATTAGTTTCACGATAGCAATGTGAAATCTTCCAATCTATAGTTAACAAATATTCTTGTAACTCTCTCCACATATGAAAGATATACCAAGGTATTTTCTTCTGCTGTATTAAAGTCACCACAGCTTTTGAATCACTTTCTACCCAAAGCTTATTAATTTGTAAATGCCTTGCCCAACGTAATCCGTGAATGAAAGTTTCCAATTCAGCCTCAAAGTTGGTTTTAACATTTAAAAAAATACTGAAATTGAAAACCACCGCAGCAACTTCATTTCGAAAGACTCCTCCACCGCCAGACCTTCCTGGATTGCCTAAAGAAGACCCATCAATATTTAGTTTAACCCAACCTACAACAGGAGGACACCAAAAAATTTCTTGTGGAGGAGCAAGCACTAAAAACAGAGAAGTGAAGGCCCAGTCTTCTTGCATCCGAAAAAATGGTAGGAGTTACTTTTCTTCCATCCATTTTAAAGCCAAAGCGTATAAGTCTGAAAAAATTAAACTCATCACCTCATCAGTCCTGAAATTTAAATTTTCAAACCGGATTTGATTGCGGACCATCCAAAGAAAGTATAAAAGCAAACAACATCCATTAATCCAAGCAGTCTGTAAAGGAGACTGTGAAGCCCCGGTGTTTCCAAGCCTTGAACGACTCTACAATCGAATCTTTTACTGTCCAACTATAACCAAACTTTGCTGCAAAAGCTTCTCCACATCCACGTGAAAATGAGCAGTGAAGAAAGAGATGTCCTATGTCCTCTGAAGCTTTACCACATAGATTACAACGAGAGGCCAGCATAATCCCTTTCCGAGTCAACAAGGCATCAACAGGTAGCCTATCATGAAAAAGTCTCCAACAGAAAACTTGTTGTCTAGGTTGCAAAGAAGTCTTCCAAATACTTTTAGCCCATTCCAGTTGTTCTCCTTTTCTACGATAGAGATCCCATGCCGATCGAAAACTAAACTCTCCCCCCACTGAACCTTGCTAATGACAAACATCAACAAAACCAACACAAGGTACATGATATAACATAATAAGAGAGATTACCTCTTGAAATTTGGCATTGTCTACTGACGGAAATATCCACTCCCCTTCTTAGTAAACAATCTGCATGCAGTCAATTTCAAATGACCCTCTAAATCTAGAGGAATACCAACATAGTCTGCAATGGTAAAATTCTCCAACCATCTGTCAAACCAGAAATTTATATTCTGACCATTTCCAACTGACCACCGTTCATTAGCTTGAACAAAACCCCAAACCTTCCTCAATCCCAACATCAAAGAGAACTGTTGCCCATAAATCTTTAAATTTCCCCTTTTGTCCACCATCTTCCCCTTTAAAAAATGAGCAAAAACAGAGTATTTATGTTTAATTGTCCAAGCCAACTTGCATAAGGAAGCAAAATTGACATCTCTTAATCTTCGAATACCCAAACCACCCTCACATTTTGGAGTACATACTTTTTCCCAAGACACTGTAACCTTCTTCACAGCCTCTATACTCCCTGTCCAAATGAAGTTACGCATCTAAGCCTTTGCTTGAGAAATAATAGAGCTAGGCCACCAGTACACTGAAAAATTATGAATTGGCATGCTAGAAATAACTGAACGTACCAACTCCACTCTACCTGCCAAAGATAACAGCTTTCCACACCACCCTTGTAGCCGATTCTTAATCTTGTCTAAAATCGACAAACAATCGACACGAGTAACTCTTCCTTTAAAAATATCTATCCCCAGATATCGAGTAGGAAAGAGAGCAATTGGGATATTTAATATGTCCACAATTTTCTGTTTTCGACTAGGAGGCACACGTCCAAGAAAAAGCTTACTCTTCTCCAAACTAATATGTTCACCCGAAAATTCTTGATACTTCGATAAGAAATTTTTCAAAGCTTTAACATAACATAAAGAAGCATTTGAAAAAATAAAAATATCATCAGCATACATCAGAACGGAAGGAATTTCTACTCCCCTGGGACCTGGCAAAGCTCTCAATCTACCAGCAGCTATCAAAGAATGAATGCCCCTGCATAGTACCTCTTCTGCAAGAAGAAAAAGAAGAGGAGATAAAGGCTAGTATCGTATGGTATCGTGTGGTACTATAAAGTGCAGTTCAGTTTGTGAGTTGCATGTGTCTACTGCAATAAAATGTCAACCCAGCTCTGCCAAAACTTTTATTTTTTATTTTTTTATCAAAAGTTCAACATTTCATTCATAAACTTGAAAGAAAATACAGACAAAAACACCAAAAAAAAAGAAGAAAAAAAAAAATTTAAGGGATGGGTCGAGCCCAATAAACCTTTAGAATACTGGTTGTGACAACCACAGAATCAGAAAACCATAATGGGTATGATATACATATCCACCACCACCGCTTGCAGAGACACACCACAAAGGCGGACACCGATGCAGACAAGAACACGCACACGCCAAAACTGTCGGGAGAACAATGGAGATCTTAAATCATAAATCAGATGCATCACCGAGAAATTAATGTTCAACTGTCCATTTAGTATGCTAGAAAAATCAAAATGTATCACTCAATTCCAAATTTTCTGAACCTCTACATAGAAAAAGGTTCATCGTAAAGATGATTTTGAACCATCTGTTTTGACCTGAGTTACCTAGATATATTTAGTCAATCTGACATCCTATTTCTCTTTTTTAGTGAAACTTTCTTCTTACTGTGATGGATGCGTAATAGGCTCAACTTTGAATATTAAACTCACATGATGAAGAGAAGCTAGCAGACTTGCACCAAAGTATAATCAAGAAATCAAAAACCACCTTAAACCAGGTGGAAACAATAAAACAATAGCACTCCTTTCTCATTGTTTAAAAGTAAGAATGAAGTAACCGTATCAAAATTAATATACCAAACATTGAAGAGCACCATTCAATTAGCCATTAAAAAAACAATTAAATGTGCCCGAAATGCTAACTGTGAAGGAACGCTTCCACCATGACTTGAATGCCAAACCGATTGATGAGCTAATGGGACCCAACTTTCCCTGCAGAAATGAAACTATATCGAGTTGGCCCATAAAAAAGAAAGAAACTATGTCAGTGCTTATCCACACTAAAGTCAAGATTAGCAAGCATTCTGGCCAGCAACAACATCACACCCTTTTCCCAAGCAGAGGGCGTGGGGCATGCAACCTCAACAGAAACAGAACATAACAACTCAAACTCTAGGGTGTCCACTATAGCTGTAGAACGCTTCTAAACCACTGTAGCAATAAGCTCTGGCCAGGTAAAGTGAGTATGTGATTTTATATGGCTTATAGGAGCAGAGGAGGCTTTGATCGAGCTTCAAGTGCTTTGATCGGTGAAGGTGCCTAGAGACTATTAGAGTATAGTATATTAAGTATTCTTTTCTCATATTGTAACGATTATTTACATTCTATAAATACAAGATTATAATCTCATATTAAGATTATGCATTCACTTAACATGGTATCATTCCCGAAGATTCGCTCCTGAGATTTTATTTTCATTTTGCTCACCTGTGCTCTTTTCTCTCTCCTCCTTTCTTGATTTTTTCTTCAGTTCTTGAGTTTTGCCCTAACAATGGCTTCCGATTCAGTTACTTCTACTCCATCCATGGAATCTCCTTCTGCTCGCTGTTCTCCTTCAATGGGATTCTCGAACATTCATCGCTTTCTCACAATTCGCTTAACCTCTGAAAATTATCCTGTTTGGCAGAGTCAGTTCCTTCCTCTGCTTTGAAGTTCTGGATTGATGGGGCTCATCGATGGTACTAAACTCATGCCTCCTCCATTCTTACATCCTGAGTCAGCTTCACACTGCAAATCCCGAATTTCTTACCTAGCAGTATCAAGATCAAACTCTTCTAAGCTGGATTCTCTCTAGTCTCACGAAGTCGGTTCATTCACAAGTTGTCGGTCTTCGCACCTCTGCTGAGGTTTGGGCTGCCCTATCCTCTGCCTTTGCTTCGTCTTCTCAAGCACGGATTATGCAGTTATGTATGCAACTCCATTAAGTGAAGAAGGGTTCTGACTCTATGGCTGATTGCTTACTCAAAATCAAAAAGCTCGTTGATGCCCTAGCTCTTGCATCCCAACCAAGTACTGATTCGGATCTCGTGTTGTATATTCTTGGAGGACTAAGCTGAATATCAGGCCTTCGTGACATTTGTAACAACTCGGGACTCTCCAATCAAGATTTCAGATCTTTATGGTCTTCTTTCTTGTGAAGAATTGCAGTTATCCTGCTTTACAAGGTCTCACCAATATTACATCTCAAGTGGCCACTACATCTCGTGGGGGCTTCAATCGTGGTGGTTCATTTTCTCGTGGCAGTAATCCTCGCTTTTTTGGAGGCCGTTTTGGTGGCCGATTTGCTTCTTCTGGTGGTCGTCATGGAGGATGCCACAATGCTTCTTTATTTTGCCAGATCTGTGATCAATTAGGTCACACTACGAGGACTTGTTTTCATCTTCAATGATATGCTTCTGGTTATGCTTCGTTCTCTCCTCGGGCTAATGTTGCTACTGCAAATCATGGAATAATGCATTGGATACCCGATTTTGGAGCCTCTCATCACATAACCTCTGATTTGGGTTCCCTCAGTTCACCTACCGAGTATCTTGGTGCTAATTATGTTCGTCTTGGTGATGGTTCAAGTCTGCACATCTCTCATACTGGTTCTTCTTCCTTCTCTATGAATGGCAATAATTTTCATCTTGCTAATGTTCTGCATGTGCCTACTGCTGCTCACAATTTATTATATGTGCATCGTTTTGCTTGTGATAATGATGTTGTGCTTCAATTTGATGCTTGTGGTTTTGTTATTAAGGAAGGGTGCTCGAACTAGGTCCTTCTCAGAGGTCCTGCTGATAATGGTGTTTACACACTTCCTGTGATGTTGCATAATAATTCTATTAAAGCTTTCTCTATTACATGTGTTACTCCTGATGTTTGGCATTTTCGGCTGGGTCATGCTAGTTTTCCTGTTGTCAATCGTATGATACATACCTTTCATCTTCCTTCTTCTGGTTCTTGTTCTTCTTCCGTTTGCTCTTCCTGTCAGCTTGGTAAATCTCATAGGTTACCTTTTAAATCTTGTTCTACTACTACTACAGCCCCTCTTCAATTGGTTTATTCTAACTTGTGGGGGCCTTCCACTGTTCTTTCCACTAAAGGCCATCGTTATTATGTTTCATTTGTGGATGATTTTACCCGTTTTACATGGCTATACACTATTACTAAAAAGTTTGATCTTCAGGTTTTTCAAAATTTTAAAGCTCTGGCTGAAAATCAATTTCCTTGTTCCCTTAAGAGTTTTCAATCTGACTGGGGAGGGGAATTTCGCAGTTTTACTACCTTTTTACAGCTTGTGGTATTCTTCATTGCCTTTCATTTCCTCATACCTCTGAACAAAATGGCCGGGTCGAACGTAAACATCGTCATATTGTGGAAATGGGCCTTTCTTTGCTTACACATTCTGGTTTACCATTCAAGTTTTGGTTTGAGGCCCTCTCTACTGCTCTTTTCCTTATTAATCGTTTGCCTACTACTGCTTTAGCTTCTGACACTCCTTTTCATAAGTTCTTTAATCGCCATCCTGACTATACCTTTCTTAAAGTTTTTGGTTGTAGTTGTTTTCCATTCTTAAGACCATTTCACAAACACAAACTAGATTTCAGGTCTTTTGCCTCTGTTTTCATTGGCTACAACCCTAAACATCATGGGTATAAATGTTTGTCTTTAGCTACTGGAAAGGTTGTCATTTCTCATCATGTTATGTTTGATGAATCTTCTTTTCCATTTCTTTCAATGCCTTGTACTGTTTCCTCTTGTCCCTTATCCCAATCTCCTTTATACGTTTCTTGTCCTTCATTACCTGCACATACATTTTTAAAATCTGCTTCTCATACTAGTTCATCTGCTGTTCACTCTTCACATGGGAATACACATACTGCTGTTACTGAATCACATATACTGAGAGAGCTATCTGAAGCACTAGCACCTGCACCCAGTGTTATGCAAGACCATTCAGTAGCTAATGTTCCTGAATCACATTTTCTGAGCAAAGTTTCAAAGGGTGCTGTCCCTGAAAATTCTGCAGCTCCTGCACATTTTGCAGTTCTTGATTCTAGTTTACACCAAGAGGACTTTTCACATTCTGCTTCAACTTTTATGGAAGACCTTACAGCTGTTGCTGTTCTTGCACCTTATGAGGCTGCTTTGGGTCCTATATCAGACAATTATGAAGTTGCATCAGGTCCTCTATCAGAAAATTATGAAGCTATAAATGCAGTTGTTTGTGATTCTCTTTTGGCTCCTTCAAATGCTTCAGCTGGGCTGGTTCATCAGCCACTCACATGTACTGTAGAGAACACAACTGGACCTCTTAATGATGCATTTTCTGATGGGCTTGATACAACTCTTATTGATTTTGCTAATGGGCCTTCTCTTTTTGGTCCTCAAGATGTAAATAATATAGGGACTGTAACTGAACATTCAACAAGGACTGTTTCTATTAATGATGCTTGTCTTTCAAATGGATTAGCTACAAGTTCTTTGTCTAGGCCTATTAGTTCTCATACTAGTGTGACTTCCACTCACCCTATGGTGACTCATTCTATGGATGGGACCCGCCGTCTCAAAGTTCCTAAGAGTTACTATGCTTCTCGGTACCCAATACCCATAGCTCTTCTTACTCGTATCTCTTCTGAGGAAGAACCCACTTGTTATGGTCACGCCCCAAAATCCCTTGTGTGGCGCAATGCCATGGATGATGAGTTTAATGCTTTTTTATCCACTCACACTTGGGTTCTTACCCCTCCACCATTGGATCGTCGCTTGATCGGGTGTAAGTGGCTTTATCATGTCAAATGTAAGGCTGATGGGACCATAGAAGGTCACAAGGCTCGTCTAGTGGCTAAGGGATATACACAGGAATATGGGTAACGTTGGACTATGACGAAACTTTCAGTCCTGTAGTCAAGCCCACTACCATTTGCATTGTTCTTGCCTTGGCTGTCACTTCCAAATGGCCTCTTCGACAGCTTGATGTCAATAATGCTTTTCTAAATGGTACACTAAATGAAGAAGTCTATATGCAACAACTGCCAAGGTATGTGGACTCCCGATATCCTACCTATGTTTGCAAACTACAGAAATCTCTCTATAGCCTCAAACAGGTGCCCAGGGCATGGTTTCAGTGCCTTAGTACTTTTCTTCTCCAACATGGATTTGACAGTTCTAAAACTGATTCCTCATTGTTCATTCAGCATCATCCTACAGCACCCTTGTATGTCCTTGTTTATGTTGATGATATACTCATCACTAGGCCTTCTTTGCATGCTATTGATGCTTTATTCTCCACTTTGTCTTCTGAGTTTGCTCTAAAAGACTTAGGCCCCGCTTGGTATTTTTTGGGAGTTGAGCTCATTCCTCTCAAAACTGGGATTCTTTTGTTCCAACAAAAATATATCACTACTCTTCCTGGATCGAGTGGCTTACTGGATGTGAAGCCTAATTCTACCCCCATGTCCTCCTCTCTTCACTTCTCTGATGTCTCGGACAAACCGCTGGCTAATACCACACTATATTGGAGTTTAGTTGGTGGCTTTCAATATGTCACCATTACTCGTCCTGATTTATCATATGCGATGAATAAGCTATGTCAATTTTTGGCATCTCCATAGGAGGTTCATTGGGTTGCTCTTAAAAGATTGTTCCGTTACTTGAAGGGTACTATTTTGTTTGGTCTTCATCTCACGCCATCTTCTTCTACCACTTTAGCGGCTTATTCTGATGCTAATTGGGCTGGTTGCCTTGTTGATCGAAAATCGCAAAGTGGTTATCTTATTTTCCTGGGCTCCAATCTGGTTTCCTGGCAATCTAAGAAGCAGACTACTGTTGCTCGTTCTAGTACTGAGAGTGAATATCGAGCTTTGGCTCTTGCTACAACTGAGCTTACTTGGATTCAGTCTCTTCTTGGGGAATTGGGGATTTCTCAAGTTTCTCCTCCAATTTTATGGTGTGATTATATTGGTGCAACCTATTTGTCTGCAAACCTTGTCTTTCCTGCTCGCACGAAGCATATTGAGGTTGATTTTCATTTTGTTGGTGACAAAGTTGCAAAGCAAGATCTTTGTGTTCGCTATGTCTCTACTACTGACCATCTTGTTGATGTCCTCACTAAAGCTCTATCCTCTGCTTGTTTTGGTATTCTACACTCCAAACTCAAGGTTCTTGAAGGACCCTTGACTTTGCGGGAGGGTATTAGAGTATAGTATATTAAGTATTCTTTTCTCATATTGTAATGATTATTTACATTCTATAAATACAAGATTATAATCTCATATTGAGATTATGCATTCAATTAACAGAGACAAGCCACAAATGGAAAGCTCTCTATCTCTCTATATCTCTTCCAATGCAACCAATAAACAACAATCAACAGTGAGGAAACTACGACCAGCATCAAAACATAGTACGAAGAAAGAAAAAAATTAAAAATAAATTTTACATCGCAAAAGAATTGGCAATTTTAATTTTGCGTGACACCAAATGTATTTTAGGCCCTAAAAACATTTTTTACTGAAATCCACCAACAAACTGGAGAATAACAAGAAGAAAGAAGCAAAACAAGATGCAGAAGAAAACAAAGAAGAACAACGATCTTCCTAATCTTTGAACCCCTTCCGTTTGAAAACCGAGAGATATTTCCCTTTTCGTTCGAAACCCACTGTCGTTCGAAAAAAAGTTGTGACAGAACAGTCTCTCTGATGAACTTAACACCCTATGTTTTGGTTTTTTTCCAAAAGATTTTGGGAAAATTTAAAACTCCGTTTGGTTGGTTTAAAGGGGTGGTTTGTTTTTTGGGAGGGAAATGGGTGTGGTCGCTCCCTTCCCCCCCCCTTGGTGCTACGGGGGCGGGGGATTTGTGGGGGGGGGGGGGGGGGGGGCGGTTTTTTTTTTTGTTTTGGGCGGCGGGGGGGTGTTTTTTTTTTTTTTTTTTTTTTTTTTTTTTTTTTTTGGTTTTTTTTTTCGTCAAGGGAAAGAGAAAAAGAAAAGAAAAAAAAAAAAAAAGAAGTGGTTTTTTTTTTTTTTTTTTTTTTTTTTTTTTAAAAAAAAATAAATTTTTTTTTTTATATGTTTTATAAAAAATATAATATTTGGTTTATTTTATTATTAAATTTTTTTTTTTTTTTTTTTTTATTAAATTAAAAATGGGGTAATCTGGTAATCTTGTATATGTTAGTGATGAACCGAACCGGTTTTTGGTTCGTATGGTTCAGGCCTTATTATATTAGGGCTGGGGTTTGGCTCGCACGAGTTATGCAACTCATTTTTCTGATTTCTGGTTTGCTCTCTGCTACGGGTTCTTGAAGCTTCTTGAGGTTTTGTTCATGGCGTTCGTCTTCGGTCACCTGTATCTATGGTTCTAGTTGGTTGTTGGTGATGGAAAGAGAGGGCTTCTGATCGCAAGAGCAAGGCGATCCTTCGATGATCTTTTGAGAACCAGAGATTGTATATATCGGGTTATATGTTCCTTCTTTGTTCTTCTTCTTTAGTCTCGTAATCTCCCATATCTATAGTGGATTGGATTCATACTCGAGTCCGGAGAGTAGGCTATGCCGAACTCCGTTATCATGTGCTTGTCTTCTCTGTTATTCCAATTTACCCTTGTATGTTCGGTCCGAAGCAATTAGGGCATGAGGTATTTTGATTTCACGATCACAGATTGGCATCAGAGCCATCTCAGTCATGGTCCCTACTTCGTTTAGGTATTGTGAAAACAATTAAATCCTAAATTTGAAGATTGTCTATACGGTTAAGGTTGTCTCAGGTTATTCCTTAATTTCTTTATTTTCTTTCGCTGCTAATATCTCTGTTATATGAATGATGATTTTGTTTTTATAGTTTCCATTCAATTTCTGTCATAAGTATTAATCGTATGAAATTGATTTTCATCTCATATGATATGTATGTGATATGACTATGATTTGGGTCCTATAAATCTCTGTTAGATTTTGTCATATAACTGTGGTATGCTCTGTTAAGCTGATTATAACTTTGTTGGGTGACAATCTGAGTATAGGTAGATGATTCTGATATGATTATGGTTTTAATTAATCTCATTTAATCTTGAATTTCTCATTATACTATATGCTGTCTAACTTTCTATGTTAGTATTGATCTAATACTTGGTATGTATTGATCTGTGGTGTTAACATCTGATTATTAGGCTGCTGTTTTTATAACTTGTATAAAGCGAGATTATTTTTTTTGTGATTAATTAATATTGATTATTTAACACTTTGTTAGAATAATCTTCATTTTTCAGAATTGATTAATCGGTATTGTGAATTGGATTCTTATATCTTGATTAGTGTTTTGTACCGGGTTCAAAGTGGAGCCAAGAAAGGGTTTAAGTCTACCGGGGGAGGATACACCTCCCGGTGTGGTTAGTGTTATAACCACGAGGCTCTAGTAGAGCTGTAGGACTAGGGAGGGACCCTAGTTACCTAAGTTTGGATACTCCTATGGGGGGTTCCGGGGGTAGATATTGAGAAGTTCGATGGCACTGGGGACTTTGGGATTTGGAAGAGGAAGGTTCGAGCCTTAATGGCTCAACGAAGCTCCTAAGATCAATTGATGACCCGGATGCTTTCTTTGAAAGTATTGATCCAGTCTTGAGGACTGAAGTGATGGAGAATGCAATTGGTTGCATGCTCTGGAACATCACGAGATGGGGTCATCGGGTGTCTTGATGATGAAGACAACACCCCTATAAAAGTTTGGAACAAGCTTGAGCAGATATACCGAGAAAAAGAATCTAGGTAACAAAATTTATTTGAAGGAGAGGTTGTATGGGTTTAAGATGGACCCTACAACTACCCTTGACAAGAACCTAGATATATTTAAGAAGCTTATTCAAGACTTAGCCAATACGGGGGAAAAGACTAAATTGGAAAATCGGGACTTGTCTATTATCCTATTGAATTCATTACATAATGATTACCTTGTTGTGAAGAACTCAATCAAATATGCATGTCAAAACATTTCCCTAGAACAATTGATTGATGCCTTAAAGAATAGGGAGTCTGAACTATTGGCTTACGGTAAGACTAAGGGCGAGTGGGGAAAACTTTGTTTGTAAAGGGCAAGGGCTCTTACAAACAAGGGAGACCAAAAGGAAAGGGAAAAGTAATTGAAAGCCATGAGTCTAACAATAAGAATAATAATGGGAACAACAAGTCGATACAAACCTCAAGAGATGCTTCTTTTGCAAGAAAGTAGGACATTTTAAGAAAAACTGTTTTGCATATAAGAGAAAAATGAAGGAATTGGAGAATACCCATTACGATATGCCTGGACCCAAGAATGGTCAAGCCAATGTCTATGAAGACATCGGTGA
Source organism: Hakea prostrata (assembly GCF_041222555.1). NCBI lineage: Eukaryota > Viridiplantae > Streptophyta > Magnoliopsida > Proteales > Proteaceae > Hakea > Hakea prostrata. Next base: position 686,694 of record NW_028291134.1, read on the forward strand.
GGTGCTTACCATTTACGAGGTTAGTAGGCAAGAAGGATGGATTTTAGATTCAGGTTGTACATATCACATGTGTCCACACTTACACCTTGGTTTACACACTTGTCTGAGTTGAATAATGCCAAAGTTATGATGGGTAATGATGATTTATGTGATGTAGTTGGTATTGGTTCTGTTGAATTGTTAAATCACAATAAATCTGTTTTTACCTTACATGATGTTAGATACATACCTGACTTAAAGAGAAACTTGATTTCAATTAGTAGCCTTGACAGTGCTGGGTTTGTAACTTGTATCTCTGGGGGTAGTCTTTACGTATCTAAGGGATCTCATGTATGTTTAAAGGGCATTTCTCAGTCTGGTTTGTATGTTTTTGATGGTAGTACATTCCTTAATAATATCTCCAATACTTGTTGTCTGTCAAGTGAGTCAAATATCACTAGTGTGTGGCATGCTAGGCTAGGACACATAAGCAATAAAGGAATGCAAGCTCTAAGTAAACAAGGCCTGTTTGGCAAGGATGTCATTGATAACTTAGAGTTTTGTGAGTCATGTGTCTTAGGTAAGCAGCACCGGTTAAGCTTTGGAGCTGGGTCTCACTTATCTGGGGATATATTAGAATATGTACATGCTGATTTGTGGGGACTGCTTGATCTTGTCTTATGGTAGAAACTCTTATTTCTTATCCCTTGTTGATGACTACTCTAGGAAAGTGTGGATCTTCTTATTGAAGACCAAGGATGAAACTTTTGAAAAGTTCAAGTATTGGGTTGCTTTGGTAGAAAACTTGAGTGAAAGGAAAGTCAAAACATTAAGGACTGACAATGGATTAGAATTTGTTAATGAAATGTTTAATGGATTTTGTAATGATAAAGGGATTCAAAGGCATAGGACTGTTAAATACACCCCTCAGCAAAATGGTATTGCTGAAAGAATGAATAGGACAATTTTAAACAAGACTAGATGTATGCTCATCAGTTCAGGGGTACCTAAGGGTTTACCGGGGTGTGAAGTTGTTACAACAATTTGTTCACCTAATCAATAGGAGTCCCTCTGTTACCTTAGGGTTTAAAACCCCCGAGGAAATGTGGTGGGGTAAACCTCCCGAGTCTTAGTTACCTCGGGGTATTTGGGTGTGAATCCTTTGCTCATCGGAGTATTGGAAAATTAGAACCCGGGGAGTAAAAAGAGCATCTTTCTAGGTTATCCTGAGGGGGTGAAAGGATACAAGCTATGGGATAGGATTTGTGCCTGGTGTTAAGACCTTTATTAGTAGGGATGTTCTCTTTAGGGAGAGTGTGTTCCCTTGTCTTTCCATTGACAATACCAACTTGAATCCACTTGATCAAAGAATGACGAGACTTCACTCAATTTGATTTAGGGCGGTTGATGTTTTCTTAAGTCTTGCTCGGACTCTTGATTCTAGTATACCAAAAGTACCCTTGACTTCCCCTCAACCTAGCTCCGGTAATAAAGAGTCCGAGGTTGTAGTTTACGAGATTGGGAGTGGGCCATTGCCCTCTCTGAGTCTTCCATTGGTGAGGTGGAAGAAGTTCCTGATCCGAGTAGTTACCAATTGGCCGGGGATAGAGTTAGGAGAATGATTAGGCCACCTAGAAGGTTTGTAGCCAACTTTGCACATGAGACCGATATTTCTGTCTCTGATATTGGGTTAGAAGAACCTAGTTCCTATGAAGAAGCTTTGGGTTCCAAAGATAAAGATTTATGGGTTCAAGCCATTAATGATGAATTAGATTCATTAAATAAGAACCATGTTTGGGAATTAGTTCAGAAGCCCAAGGATCAAAGGTTATTACCTTGTAAGTGGATATTTAAAATCAAAGATGATGGAATTGATAATTCCAAAAGATATAAGGCAGGACTTGTTGCAAAAGGTTTTGTTCAAAGAGAAGGGGTGGATTATGATGAAATTTTCTCTCCGGTTGCCAAGTATAAGATTATAAGGTTGTTGTTGTCCCTTGTTGCTCAGAACAAAATGACAATAGAGCAATTGGACGTGAGAACTGCCTTTCTTCATGGCAATTTAGAAGAAAGGATATATATGCAACTACCTTTAGGCATCTCGGCAGCTGGAGATGAATCACAAGCTTGCTTGTTGAAGAAATCTCTCTATGGACTTAAACAGGCTCCTAGGCAATGGAATAAACGTTTTGATTCATTTGTGTTGAGTGTAGGGTTTAAGAAAAGTGTTTATGATGAGTTGCATATATTTTCTCATTTCGGATTCTGTTGTGTTATATCTTATACTTTATGTTGATGATATATTGATTGCTTGTGTTGATTCTAGTCTTATTCAAGATGTTAAGAACAAGCTGAAATCTGAATTTGAGATGAAGGAACTTGGGACAGCCAAGAAAATTTTAGGGATTGAGATTCATAGGGATAAGGGGGAGGATACTATGTTCATTGGTCAGAGGTTATATTTATTGAAAGTGCTTGAGAAGTTTAACATGCTTGATTGTAAACATGTAAATGTTCCTTTAGCTTCACATTTTAAACTCTCAAATGATCATTGTCCTAAGAATAATTTTGAAAAAGATGAAATGTCAAAGATCCCTTATTCTAGTCTTTTAGGTTCTCTTATGTATCTTATGATATGTACTAGACCTGATATTGCTCATCTTTGTTAGTGTATTGAGTAGGTTTATGTCTAACCCTGGTAAAGAACATTGGCTTGCTCTTAAGTGGCTTTTAAGGTATTTGAAAGGTACTTGTTCATAAAGGTTTAGTGTTCAAGTCCACACTTGGTGATCTTATTCTTGAAGGATATCTTGACTCGGATTATGCTAGTAATGTAGATAACAGGAAATCATTATCTTCTTATTTTTTTTGTTATCTGGTAATTGCATCGGTTGGAAGGTGCAACAACAGCCTATAGTTGCTCTGTCCACTACGGAGAGGCTGAGCTTGTTCTTTGCATCTGAATGTGTTAAAGAAAGTATATGGTTGAATGGTTTGTTATGTGAACTTGGTATTTTGAAGATTAAACCTGTTGTCTTTGTTGATAACCAGAGTGCTATCTTCTTATGTAAGAATCCTGTTTATCATGATAGAACCAAACATATAGATATTAAATACTTCTTTCTCGGGGATAAAATAACCGATGGTTCACTTTTAGTTGAAAAGGTAAGTCTTGAGCATAATCCTGTGAGATTGTGGTACTAAGTCATTGCCTCTTTCTAAATTTTTACATTGTCTTGATTTGTTGGGAATTGGTGATGTTGCTTTTTAGTACATATGTTCTGTAAGTTTTTTGAGTTGTATATTACTTGTTTTAGATTGTGGTGTGTGTCTTGTGGTTATTTGTTTGTTTATCAGGTTTTGCATTTGTTGCAGTTTTAGGGGAGATGCTGCCCAAATTTTTTTTTTTATAACTCTTATTCTGTTTATCTCAGTTTTTTGGGATATATGCCTGGTGTGTGCATGTGTGCTCTTCATTGTTGTATGAGTTATGAGTTATGTTTAGGGTTTTCTCTACCTGGTGCAGTCTGTTGCATGGTATATCTGCATGGAGTCATTAGTGTTGCATGGTTAGTGTGTCTAGGTATTTTGCATATTTTTATTTGCTTTGTACTATGTTTTTCTTTTGTCTTGTGTGTGCAGGTATACGTGGATGATGACGGTCGCATCCAATTCACTATAGTTAGTTCTTTGGGGGATACAGATTAAGGGGGAGAATGTTGGGGTAATCTGGTAATCTTGTATATGTTAGTGATGAACCGAACCGGTTTTTGGTTCGTATGGTTCAGGCCTTATTATATTAGGGCTGGGGTTTGGCTCGCACGAGTTATGCAACTCATTTTTCTGATTTCTGGTTTGCTCTCTGCTACGGGTTCTTGAAGCTTCTTGAGGTTTTGTTCATGGCGTTCGTCTTCGGTCACCTGTATCTATGGTTCTAGTTGGTTGTTGGTGATGGAAAGAGAGGGCTTCTGATCGCAAGAGCAAGGCGATCCTTCGATGATCTTTTGAGAACCAGAGATTGTATATATCAGGTTATATGTTCCTTGCTATTCTTCTTCTTTAGTCTGTAATCACCCATATCTATAGTGGATTGGATTCATACTCGAGTCCCGGAGAGTAGGCTATGCCGAACTCCGTTATCATGTGCTTGTCTTCTCTGTTATTCCAATTTACCCTTGTATGTTCGGTCCGAAGCAATTAGGGCATGAGGTATTTTGATTTCACGATCACATGAACAGAATCCAAATTTTTTTTTGGGGGCTAAAAAGGGGGAAGAAGAAAAAAAAAAAAAAAAAAAAAAAAAAAAAAAAAAAAAAAAAAAATATTTTTTTTTTTTTTTTTTTTTTTTAATAAAAAAAAAAAAAAAAAAAAAAAAAATAAAAAAATTATTATATAAAAAAAAAAAAAAAAAAAAAAAGGGGGGAAAGGGGAAAGAGAGAACAACAATTAGAGAATATGTTGAGCCATAGAATAGGTTGTATATTTTATAGTACCACACTCACATATTTATAACAAACTAAAATAGAATTACGAAAGGAAACTCTAATAAATGATGATAGAACACCGGCAAGTTGAGATGGTAAGCAGAATATTATCACAGATTGAGGGCACTCATTGCATCCTCAGCAGCCTGCTTCTTCCCTAGCCTCTTCAAAGAGGCCTCTGCTGCTTTCTTCTCAGCTATCTTCGCCTTAGTAGCCGGGTGTTTAAAATAGCACCCATTGCAAAGTCGAAGCTGTAGAAGTAAGAAAAAACGATGGAATTATTAGTAGTTCCTAAGGCAATGATGAATGAATTAATCAAAGAAATGTGTTTGTTTTGGGATTACTCACCTAGAATTGGGTTTCTTCATAAACATTACGAAAGTGGTTCTCCTTCGCGTTGTAGGTATTCCCACATCTTGGGCAGGTCTCTCCGCTTACTCGATCCTGTGTCTGTCTCTCCATTGAAATTTAAAAATAGCTACAAAAATGAATGAGATAACAACGAAAAGTAGCTTAAGAGAGTGAGAGACAAGAGGGGGAGAGGACTAATTTATAGGCTTGATGCACGCAAGTTGCAACTATGAGCGCAAGTATTAGCCAGCAACTACAATACGAAATCTTAAACCTAAAGGCTAAATGATTATAATAAATAAACATACGATTTGCTGTCTGGACTGTTGGGTCCGGCCCTCTACTACTAATGTGCCACAAGATTTCCTGCAAAGAAGAATAAAAGAATCACATGCAATTTCTTAGTGGAAGACAATTGGAATCAGTTGCAAAGAAATCAATAGCAAACAAGCAAAAGGAAAAAGCAAACCGTGTTTTTCTTGAATGAAAACACACTGCAGCCGCGTGAAATGAGAGAGAAAAGGGCTGGTCGCACACAGGAGAGAGAGAAAGAAAAACACGGAAAGATGACAGAGATTACATAAGCGTGAGGAAGAAGAAAGAAAGCTATTCACATCCAACGGTCTGAATATCATTCTACCATAGTTTATGGAAGCATCTGGTGACCTTTCTCCATTCTCTCTGATTTCCATTTGTTAGATGATATGGTTGTGAATTTGTGTTTCTCTAGTGTTATCTAGAGAAGATTATTTTGATTGTGTACCCATTGTTATTATCAATTGGTGATAGTGGAAGTTTTGGGTGGACTCCGATAACGGTCCCATGATTTTTTCCCTTTGCGGGCCGATTTTTCCACGTTAAAAAACATGTGTGTTGAATGGTTGATACTCTAATTTACACTAGCATATTTTTTATCCTCCCATCAAAGTGGTATCAGAGTTTGGTCAATAACTATGTAAATTATAATGGAAAGTATCTCAAGTACTATGGTTAAGCTTAATGGATCAAATTAGTTGATCTGGAAGCCTATGATGGAAGATCTCTTATTTTGTAAAGACTTATATAAACATGTTGAAGGTGATATTCAGGGGCGGACTCACTAAGGGGCCGAGGGGGGCCATGGCCCCCCCCGGATTTTTAAATATTTTTAATAATTTCCTTTTTATTTCACTTTTGTTATTAATTTTCTTCATTTTTTCAGTGTTTTTCTCTTCTCACATGTGAAATATCACTATTTGGCCCCCCCCTCAATTTTGAGAATAATTTTGAAAGGTAAAATAATGGGTATAATAGTCATCCCTAGTTAAAAACTAACTCCTCAATCCCTATTTATTCTCCCCTCTCTTCTCTCTCACATCTTTTTTTCCTATTTATTCTCTTCTCTTTCTATAATCGTGGGTTAAAGAAATTTTTTGAAAACAAAATCTTACTAGAAATTCAAAATGCCATTCCTAATTAGAAACTAACTCCTCCTCAATCCCTATTTATTCTCTCATTTCTCTCATCTCTTCTCTTTTATTCTCTTCCGTTTATTTTGTCCTATTTATTCTTCTTCAACTTTCTATAAGCGTGGGTGGGTTAAGGAAAATTTGGGGAAAAAATCTTCTTCACAATTAGGTATTCTTTCTCTTTCTCAATTTATATATTGTTTATATTTTTTTCATTTTTTTTTTGTTTTTCTTTATTAGATTTTGTATTTTTGTTTCTTTATTTCTTTTGTTATTTTTGCTATTTGATTATATATTGTATCTCTTACCTAAAAAAAAAATAGTTTGCATTTGACTTTTTATGGTTGAAAGTCTTTTTTTTTGTTGGTACTGATACTTTAATTTTCCTATATCTTGTTGAAATAAAAAATCATTATCAATAATTTACGTATTTTTGTCAAATATGTGTGGGCCCCACAAAATATGTGGGCATATTCTTTAATATAATAAAATAATTCATAGGTGGAAGCCCCAATAGGTCTTATAAAGGCCCACACAATATGTGGCGAAAAAGCATTTGTTCTTCCCCAATTTAGACTTTCGTTCTTCGGCCCCCCCCCAATATTCAATCCTGGGTCCGCCCCTGGTGATATTAATAGTTAAAATTTCGTTTGAAAGATTTCTTTCATACTCAGATTAGTGAGTGGGAGATGTATACTAATATTATATGAATTACAATTCAATTATTTAAATTTGAACTATTCAAATATTTGAATTTGAACTACAACTTGTTTACAATCAAACTCTACAACTTGTTGATACTTTAACTATAACTCAAACTCTTCTTGATCGGTTGGAGATAAGATCAATCGAGGATAGAGCTAGTTACGGTGGATTTAAATTTGAATTCAGAGACTTATCCTTTACACTCCCCCGCAAGGTCATTGGTTGAGAACAGACAGTGAGCTTGGACTTTAAAAATTTGACTCTTGGAGCAGATAAGCCTTTGGTGAGAATGTCTGCGATTTGGTCTCCTGTGGGAACGAATCGGATAGAAAGATTTTTGGTGGCGACTTGTTCACGAACAAAATGATAGTCAATCTCGATGTGTTTGTTTCGTGCATGAAAGACCGAATTAGCAGCAAGATAAGTAGCTCCAATATTATCGCAGTATAGAGTTGGTGCAGATGTGACAACCCCAAGTTCAAGCAGTTGCTGACGTAACCATATCAGCTCAGCGGTAGCATTAGCAACCCCTTTGTACTCAGATTCTGTAGAGTAGCTGGGTTGTTTCTTGGAACTCCAAGAGATCAAGTTAGGGGCCAAGTAGACACAATAGCCACTTGTAGATCGTCGATCAATAGTTGAACCGGCCCAGTCCGCATCACTAAATGCAGTGAGAGAAAGATTAGTTGTTGGCCGAAATAGAATTCCATGGGATGGGGTCTCTTTTAAATAATGAAGAATTCGCTTAATTGCAACCCAATCATCAATTGTAGGGCGATGCATATATTGACAAACCCTATTGACAGCAAATGCTATATCAGGGTGTGTGAGAGTCAACTACTAAAGGGCACTCACTGTACTTCTATATTGGGATGGATCATCATAGAGGGGAGGTTCCTCAATGGTTGCTTTGGTGAAGGAGGTTGGGGTTGCTACTGATTTTGCTTCATGCATATTGGTCCTTCGCAAAAGATCTGAAGAATATTTTGACTGGCAAAGATGTAAACCGTGAGATGAGCGAGTGACCTCGACCCCTAAAAAGTAGTTTAAGTCACCAAGATCTTTGATGGCGAATTCCTTGCCAATGGCCATAATGACAGAATTAACCTCAGAAGAACTAGATCTAGTGAGGACAATGTCGTCCACATATACAAGAAGATAGATTGTTTGATGTGCTGAAGTACGAAAATATAGTGCCGTATCAGATGAGGACTGTGAGAATCCCAGAGTGAGTAAATAAATGCCAAGCCGATGAGACCATGCCCTAAGGGCCTGTTTTAAACCATATAAAGCTTTCTGAAGGTGACATACATAAGTAGGTCTCTCTGGATCAATGAAACCCTGTGGTTGAACTATGTAAACCTCTTCAGATAATTCACCATTTAAAAATGCATTTTGAACATCCAATTGGCGAAGAGTCCATCCTTGGGCAACTGCTAGCGATAGAATCAAGCGTATGGTAGTAGGTTTAACAACGGCACTAAAAGTGTCAAAATAATCAATTCCTTCACGTTGATGAAATCCCTTGGCGACCAAACGAGCCTTATAACATGAAATAGAGCCATCACTGTTTCGTTTGATTCTGTAAACCCATTTATTTCCAATCAAATTCATGTGGGGCTAATGAGGAACTAGACTCCAAGTACCATTACGTAAGAGAGCATCAAATTCATCACTCATAGCAAGCCTCCACTTGGGGTCTTTACTGGCAGTGGTATATGAGGTGGGTTCTGTTTCAGGATTATCAACAAAAGAGGTGACTAGGAGGTTCAGTTTAGAGATGGGTTTAGGATGACCCGTTTTGGATCGAGTTTGCACATGCTAAGGTTGAGTTTGAGTTGGTTGGATGGTGCAGGTGAGTTATGGGCTAGGGTTTCAGGTGGGTTATGGGCTAAGGTTTCGGGTGCAGGGAGAGGTTGAGATAGAGTTTCAGAAATTTCAAAATTTGAGTTTGAATTTGAATTTTGACTGGGAAAGGAGAGTTCAAAATTTGAATTTGAATTCAAAGTTCGGGTGGGGTGGGAAAATTCAAATTTTGAATTTGAATTGGAATTTCAGGTGGGATGGGAGATTTCAAAATTTGAATTTGAAAAGAGATTGTCAGCTGTAACTATGGTGGGAGTGGAGTGAGAGCGGGAAGGGTGGTTAAGAGGTTAAGTTGCAAAGGAAAACTTGGTTTCCTCAAAAACTACATGTCTAGAGATGTAGGATCGGCCAAGAGTTGGATCATAACATACATACCCTTTGTGTGAGTTGTTATATCCAAGAAAGATACATTTCCTGGAGCGATATTGCAGTTTGTTTTTGTTATAAGGCCATAACCAAGGAAAACATGCACATCCGAAGATTCTGAGAAATAAAAGATCTGGATATTTGTGATATAACACCTGAAATGGAGATTTATTCCCAAGCACTGGTGTAGGCATTCTGTTAATTAAGAATACGGCCGTTTCAAAGGCGGCTGGCCATAAAATAAGGGGGACTAAAGTACGAGCCATAAGAGCGAGGCCTGTTTCTACTATATGTCTATGCTTCCGTTCCACTCTCCCATTCTGTTTAGAAGTGTGCGGGCATGAATACTGATAAGATATACCATTCTCTTTAAAAAAAATGATCAAAATATTCATATTCCTTGGCACCATCAGATTGAAAAACTTGAATCTTTGAATTAAAGACATTGGCTGCATAATAATAGAATTGCTTGAATACTAAAATTGCATCAAAACAACGTACAAGTGGAAAAATCCATGTAAATCTGTTGTAATCATCCAAGAAAAAAATATAATAACTATAACCTTGCATAGATGGTGACGGAAAGGGGCCCCGAATATCAGAGTGTAATAATTGGAATGGAGATACTGCCATTGATTTATTCAACTTGAAAGGCAATTTATGTGATTTTCCCATCTGGCATGGGACACACAAAATTGGTGAAGTAGATGAAAATTGGTGCAGGCCAGAACTGCGAAAGAGAGAATCCAAAGTTCTCTTCGATGGATGCCCTAATCGGTCATGCCACACTTCTTGAGACACACGTTCGCTGAGATGAACAGAGGGAGATGCAGATGGTGGATGGAAGCGATAGAGGCCAGCTTCAATTGATCTTTGAAGTAGAACAGTCCCCGTTTTGAGATCCTTCACAAAGCACGAACTTGGATGAAATTCCATATAAACATCATTATCACGTGTAAATTTACTCACAGAGAGCAAATTTTTAGTAATAGAAGGAACATGTAGCACTTTAGATAAAGTAAGAATTTTGGAAGGCGTTGATAGAAAAGCACTTCCAATATTTTTTAAATGCAAACCTGAGCCGTTATCAATGTGAAGTTGATCAATACCATGGTAAGGCATTGTTGTATCCATGTGGGTTACATTGGATGTAACATGATGAGTGGCACCTAAGTCAAGGTACCAAGAAGGATCAAATGAAGCCGTGGGCCCTACCAAGAAAGCTTTTGGAGAAGAATTCAGTTTGGAGGCATTGTCACCTGGTGCATAGCGAAAATAACATTTATGATTAGTTTTGTTGCAAATCTAACAAGCAACCATAGGGGTAAAGAGGAGAGGTGGAAGATGTTTTTCATGTTGACCACGATTGGAGTAACCTCGAGCTCATCCTCTGCTATAGCTGTGAAAGGGGCCACGATTTCGGTTAGTGGGTGGGGGGGTTTATCTGGTGGATAGATTAACTTCTGATGAAGGCAAGTCAAGTTGTTGCCTTGTTTGATCTTTGAAGATTTCTTGATTCAGTAAAAGGCCTATGAAATCATCAAGGGGAAGAGGGTCAAGACGGGAGGTAATTGAGGTGGCAAAGGATTCATATTCATGGCTTAGGCTACGAAGCATTGTGAGGATAATATCCGCATCAGAAACTGAGTGAGCAGCGGCGGCAAGATGATCAACAATAGATTTAATCTTCTGAACATATTCGGCCATAGAAGAGTGGCCTTTGCGAATTTGCAACAGTTGGTATTTCCATTGCATTATGCGGGCTTGAGATTGGGAGGCATAATTCCGTTCAAGGGAATTCCAAGCAGCATGGGAAGTGGTGAGACCAACGATTTGAGAAATAGGACTTTCAGAAAGGGAGGAGATGATCCAAGATAAGATCATCTGGTCTTGCTTGCGCCATTGATAATAGGGTTAGGAATGGAGGTTGATGTGGGTAATGTGGTAGAGGGATTGGGTATGGTTTGAGGAGGAGCTGGATTGGTTCCATCGACATAGCCATAAAGGTCATGTGCATGAAGTAAAGGAAGAAATTGTGATTTCCAAAGGAGATAGTTGCTTCGATCAAGCTTTACAGGTAGGAGAGAAACAATGTTGGTAGGCGAAATCAGAGAAGAAGCCACGGCAATGGTGGAGCTGGTCCTGAGGATCGTGTAGACGGCAATCAGAGGCTGAAAAACTAATACCAAGTTTGAATTTCGTTTGAGAGAGAATTCTTTCACACATAGATTAGATAGTGGGAGATATATATTAATATTATATGAATTACAATTCAAATATTTGAATTTGAACTACAACTTGTTTATAATCAAACTCTACAACTTGTTGATACTTTAACTATAACTCAAACTCTTCTTGATCGGTTGGAGATAAGATCAATCGAGGATAGAGCTAGTTACGGTGGATTTGAATTTGAATTCAGAGACTTATCCTTTACATTAATAAACCACCAGATATGTCAGAAGCCGAGTGGACTAAATTGAATAGGAAAACTATTGGCACGGTCCGATAGTGGTTGGACATTAGTGTTTTCCATCATGTTGCAAATGAGACATCGGCGGAAGAACTTTGGAAAAAATTAGCGAGTCTCTATGAGAGGAAAACAGCTGGGAACAAAGCTTTTCTAATGAGAAAGCTTGTTAACATGAAGTTGAAGGAAAATACTTCAGTTATTGAGCACTTGAATGAATATCAAAGCATTGTGAATAAGTTGAACACAATGAAGTTGAAGCTTGAAAATGAGTTGCAAGCTTTATTGATATTGAGTTCTTTACCAGATTCTTGGGAGACTTTGGTTGCATCAGTTAGCAATTCTGCTCCAGAGGGTAAACTATCATTGAGCATGGTTACCAGTGCATTATTGAATGAACAGACAAGAAGGAAGTCTGTGGGTTCAAATGATGCACAAGCATTTGTCACAGAGAACATGGGGAGGAGCAAAGAGAAGGTCAACAAAGGTCTGTGATAAAGCCAAAAGTCGTGGTAAATCGAAAAACAGGTCCAAGTCTAGAGGAAAATCAAGTGTTACCATTGTGGCAAAGAGGGGCATATGAAAAGAAATTGTAGAATTTGGAAAAGATAACAAAATGAAGAGAGCTATGAGAAGAAAGATGATGATAATAACACTGCCTCTATAGCATCTAAAGATACTCTAGTTCTTCTTCCTTTTGGTGAGGATCAGTGTTTGCATGTGTCAGATCACCAGGTTGAGTGGATTATTGACACAGGAACTTCTTATCATGCTACCCCTATTAGGGAGTCCTTCACTAAATATTAAGCAAGAGACTTTGGAACTGTGAAAATGGGGAGCACTAGTGCCTGCAATATTGTGGGTATTGGTGATGTTTGTATAGTGACAAATATGGGCTACACACTCACTTTGGAAGATGTACTGCATATTCCTAATTTGCGTCTCAATTTGATCTCGAGGATTGCCTTGGATAGAAAAGGATTTGAGAGTACCTTCAGTAATGAAAAATGGAAGCTCACCAAGGGGTCATAGGTGGTTGCTAGAGGAGATGTTTGTTGCTCTTTGTACAAGACAAGAGTGAGAGTATGTGAAGGTAGATTGAATGTAGCCGAGGATAATTCCTTACTTGATCTATGGCATAGGAGACTGGGTCACATGAGTGACAAGGGGCTGCAAGTTCTGGCAAAGAAATCCTTGATTCCTCTTGCCAAAGGTATGTTTTTAAATACTTGTGATTATTGTTTTTTTGGTAAACAACATAGAGTTGCATTTCCAAAGCATCATGGTAGGAAATCACATTTATTAGAATTGGTACATTCTTATATTTGTGGTCCATTTGAGGTTCCATGATTAGGGGGTAATAGATATTTTATTACTTTCATTGATGATGCATCACGAAATGTGTAGTTGTTTTTGTTGAAATCCAAAGACCAGGCACTCCATTATTTTCAACAGTTCCATGTCATGGCTAAAAGAGAAACAATAAAATTTTTGAAGTGTCTCCGCACTGATAATGGAGGAGAGTACACATCAAAAGAGTTCAAGAGCTACTGTTCTAAGTATGGCATCAGACATGAGAAGACAATTCCTGGAACCCCTCAGCACAATGGGGTAGCAGAGAGATACAACTAGACCATTGTTGAGAAAGTCAGATGCATGTTGAAGATGGCTATGTTACCAAAACCATTTTGGGGAGAAGCAGCCAGCACTACTTGTTATCTGATGAACGGGTCTCCATCAACTCCTTTAGAGTCGATATTCCCAGAAAGGATATGGCGAGGGAAGGATGCCTCATACTCTCATCTGAAGGTGTTTGGTTGCAAAGCATTTACTCATATGCCAAAGGAGCAAAGATCAAAGCTTGATGACAAGGCAGTTCCTTGCATATTCTTGGGATATGGAAATGAAGAGTTTGGGTACAGATTATGGGATCCAGAAAAGAAGAAGACTTTCAGAAATAGAGATGTAATATTTCATGAAGCTGAAAATATTACACACTTTGAGAAGTCTGAGAAGCCTACTCACGTTGAGAATGTTATGTTTGATCCCACATCCGTTCCAGGAGGAGAACCTCCTCATGAAGAGCAGGTTGATCTTAATGATCCTGAGATTGTGACAGATGATTCTATGGATCATGAGGATATTGAGCAAGGCGAGCAGCCCCCACAAGAAGAGGTTGTATAATCTCAAGTCAGGCGGTCCACAAGAGAGCGTAGACCAACACAAAAGTATCCCAGTTCTGAGTATATTCTTCTTACTGATGAAGGGGAGCTCGAAAGCTTTCAGGAAGTAGTGATCCACAGTGATAAAATTAGTTGGATGAAAGCTATGCAAGAAAAGATGAGTTCCTTGCATAAGAACCATACTTATGAGTTGGTAACACTTCCTAAAGGCAGAAAAGCATTGAAGAACAAATGGGTATACAAGATAAAAAGAGATGCATCTGAGAAACTAGTGAAGCATAAGGCTCATTTGGTTGTGAAAGGGTTCGAACAGAAGAAGGGCATTGACTTTGATGAGATCTTCTCTCCAGTTGTAAAATTGACATCTATTCGAGTCATTTTGGGTTTAGTAGCTATCATGGATCTTGAGCTTGAGCAGTTAGATGTGAAAACTACGTTTCTCTATGGTGACTTAAATGAAGAAATTTATATGATGCAACCAGAAGGGTTTGAAGTCAAAGGGAAGGAGCACTTGGTATGCAAGTTAAAGAAGAGTCTTTATGGACTAAAGCAGGAACTAAGGCAATGGTACAAGAAGTTTGACTCACTTATGGTGGCTATTGGGTATAAGAGGACTCAAGCAGATCATTGTGCATACTTCAGAAAATTTCCAGATGGTAAGTTTATTGTTCTTCTCCTTTATGTTGATGATATGTTGATCATTGGCAAGATGCAGATATGAGTAAGAAGTTGAAAGAATAGTTGTTCAAGTCCTTTGATATGAAGGACTTAGGGCCAGCTAGACAAATATTGGGCATGCAAATTGTTCGTGACAGGAAGGCTAGGAAACTATGGTTGTCACAAGAAAAATATGTTGAACGGGTGCTTAAAAGATTCAATATACAGGGTGCTAAGCCTGTAAGCACGCCTCATGCCAGTCACTTTAAACTAAGTAAGCAGTCATGTTCATCTACCAGTCAAGAAAAATAAGCAACACCAGGTATTCATTACTCTTCTGCAGTTGGTAGTCTTATGTATGCCATGGTCTACACTAGACCAGATATTGCACAGGCAGTTAGTGTTGTGAGCAGGTTTCTTGATAGTCCAGGGAGTGATAAGCATGCATTTACCATTATTTATTTGATTTAATTCCCCATACTTATTTAATTAAAGAGAGCTAATTAAGTATTTTTGTGTAGTTTTCAGGAATAAGGTGATTTTGATTATTAGAGATAATATTTAGTAAAGTTGGCAAATATTTTAGATATTGGTGGATTTTAAATCATGGCATTCAATCTTGCTGCCCAATAAATCATGAAAAGTGAGATCTTAGCCAAATTGGAAGTAGGTGGAGGTCTAAGGAACAAAATTGGTAATAAATCTGAAAATCGGGTAAACAGACCTACCTTCAGTATTTTGGGCATATCTCTCTCGTATGAGCTTGGATTTTCGTGATTCAAGATTCTATGGAACGACATCAAAAATATCTACAACTTTTTAGTTTTGAGTTTTTCCAAAATCCCAACGAATAAAGGTCGATAAAGGTCGAATTTACGGGTAAAGAGAGGGCATTCATTGTGTGCGGGAGACATAAAAGAGATGCCAACCACAGAGAAGAGGAAGGCGGCGAATGCGGCTCTCATCTCTCTCATTGCTGAAGAAGAAGACCACATCTCTCTCTCTCTCTCTCTCTCTCTCTCTCTCTCTCTCTCTCTCTCTCCCTATGTTGCATCTTTATTTTTCTTATGAACTTTATGATAATGAGTAGCTAGTTCCTTTTCTTTGGGATGTAGATGAACCATGCTTATTTCATTAATTTGATTGTTCTATATCTTCTAGTTGTTTGTATTTGAGTTTGACCAAAGATGTTTTATAGCTCAGCAAACTAAGCGTGCCAAGCTTCCGCGAAGGACGATAGTCTTGCGAAAATAGGGCATATCTAGGAAGACCATCCCTAATTTACTTTGAAGTGTAGAGTTATATCGGTTAGTGAAAAGCATTGGGGATTTATAATCCCAAAGATCTTCACATATTCATAGTTAATGTTTTTGCATTAATTAGTAGATTTAGTTTAAATTTAGTTTTGTTGAATTCAATCTTAGTGACTTAGCCTTTTAGTTCCCCATAGTTCGACCCTGTACTTTCTGCGTGCTAGATTAGTATAGGATTTTATTTTTGATTGGTTACCGACAAGATCAGGGAGAGATTATTGGGAAGCTGTGAAATGGATCTTCAGATATTTGAGAAGAAGTTCCAAATTGTGTTTATGTTTTGGAGGTTCAGATCCAGCCTTGGAAGGTTATATTGATTCTGACATGGCGAGTGACCTTGATTGTATAAAGTCAACTTTAGGGTATTTGTTTACTTTTGCAGGGGGAGCTGTCTCTTGGTAGTCCAAACTACAGAAATGTGTGGCTTTGTCTACACTGAGGCTGAATACATCGCCGCTGTAGAAGCAGGGAAATAAATGTTATGGTTGAAAAGATTTCTTCAAGAATTAGGTTTGAAGCAAGACAAGTATGTGGTATACTTGTGATAGTCGAGTGTTATTGACTTGAGCAAGAACTCTACATATCACTCTCACACAAAGCACATTGATGTGAGATATCATTGGTTGCGTGAGGAGGTGGAAGATGAGCTATTGAAGATTGTGAAAATTCACACAGATAAGAATGCCTCTGATATGTAACAAAGATTGTTATTCGAGAGAAGTTTGAGGTGTGCAAGGAGCTTGCGCACATGGATTCCAAGTAAGGAGTCAAGTTGTGGCTTCCTCCCTCGTAGGCACAGAGGGGGAGATTTGTTGGGTTCGGCCCACTACCCATGTGCAACCAGATTTCCTGCAAAGAAGAATGAAAGAATCACTTGCAGTTTCTTAGTGGAAGACAAATGGAATCAGTTGCAAAGAAATCAATAGCAAACAAACAAAAAGGAAAAAGCAAACAGTGTTTTTCTTGAATGAAAACACACTGCAACCGCGTGAATTGAGAGAGAAAAGGGCTGGTCGTACACAGGAGAGAGAGAGAAAGAAAAACACAGAAAGAGGAGTGAGATTACAGAAGCGTGAGGAAGAAGAAGAAGAAAGCTATTCTTCTGGTTTCTCCGGCGAATCCGACGGTGATACATTGCCGGAATGTAATGAGATTTAAAGGGAATGGTCGTGGCACCTAGCTCTTCACATCCAATGGTCAGAATATCCTTCTACCATAGTTTACGGAAGCTTCTAGTGACTTTTCTCCGTTCTCTCTGATTTCCATTTGTTAGATGATATGGTTGTGAATTTGTGTTTCTCTAGTGTTATCTAGAGAGGATTATTGATTATGTACCCATTGTTATTATCATTTGGTGATAGTAAAAGTTTTGGGTGAACTCCGATAACGGTCCCGTGGTTTTTCCCTTTGCGAGTTTTTCCACGTTAAAAAGCATGTGTGTTGAATGCTTGATCCATTATAGCTCTGGTTGTTACTCTAATTTACATTAGCATATTGTTTAGGCATAATTACTATTGCCCCCCTGTACTTTGATTTTATTACTACTGTATCCCCATACTTTTCAAAATTACTAATCCAACTTTAACTTTGTCTACAATTACTATTGCCCCCTACCTGTTAAGTTCCGTTAGTTTACTAATGATGTGGCATCTTTATATTTTCTCAAAAACCCCAAAATACCCTTATACTTATCTCTTTACTTATTTACCCTTTTGTCAAGTTACAGTATTACCCTTAATTAAATGTGGAGAAAAAAATAACTATAATCTGTTTTATTCTTCAAAAAAAACCACCAATAAAGAAAGAATGATTGAATAAAACTCAAATAAAAATTAAAGAGGAAGGAAAATCGAATTCAACTCAAATTGGAAACTGAATATCACCTAAAATATTTTCAAAATAAATGAGGTTCAGTGAAGGTGGGAAACAAAATTGAATTTGGATTTTGCTCATTTCTTTAATTCAAAATAAATGAAGTTTAGTAAAGGTGGGAAACCAAATCCAATTTGGATTTTGCCCATTCTTTAATTCGAAATAAATGAAGCTTAGTGAAGGCGGGAAATCAAATCGGATTTGGATTTTGCCCATTTCTTTAATTCAAAATAAATGAAGTTTAGTGAAGGTGGGAAACCAAATCGGATTTGGATTTTGCCCATTCCATTAATTCAAAAGAAATGAAGTTTAGGGTAAAATTGACATTTAATCTGGTTTTTATAAATGGGGTAGCATCGTCTTTTGATTTCTTAATTTTAATGAAGGGCAAATTAGACATTACATATTCAAACTTAACGGCTACTTAACACCGTTGTAAGGAAGGAGGGCAACAGTAATTTCGTAAAGAACAGGATTTTATTAGTAATAAAATCAAACTATAGGGGCAACAGTAATTTTGTAAAGAACAGGATTTTATTAGTTGGGGCAACAGTAATTATCCCTATTGTTTATCCTCCCATCATGGACTTCGAGGAAGAAATAAACGTTCGGTGATAGATATGTTCATTTACTTGAACTTTGTGCTTCAAATCTGAGAACTTGTGATTTTATAAGTCAATAACTTGTGATTTTATAAGTCAATAACATGTGATTTTATAGAAATGTTCGTGTATTAGTCAATAACGTGTGATTTCATAGTGTTATTATACCTGGAGATCGAATGCCCTTCACTGCTTGATTTTTTCTAATTCTGGCAAAAACAACGAAACTAAGACTCTTTTTGGTATCAATTCTCATTCTCTATTATAAGGTTTTTTCATTATTTTAAGTTGTTTGGCATCTATTATCAGTTTTATTTTTATTTAAAATAATAGAAAATCTTCCAAAATCCATAATGAACTTTTTGTCAATTATGAATTATGGTGAGAATTTCATTCTCTTCATTTATGCACAAGTTTACTTAAAATTTCTTACCAAAAAAGTTTACTTAAAATTTTATGGTTAAGATGAGGGTAAAATAGTCAATACACATGTTTTTATAAAAATCATACATTTTCTCTCTTTTATCACTTGCTCACTATTATTTACTAATAATTTTTTATTTTGACACCAAACTTATTTTTCATTCCATAATTTAATTTTGACAAAATTCACCAAACCATTTTTCATTCTTGACCAACAATGAATTCTTGTACTTATTTCTTTTAAATATGCATAATAGAGAATGAGAATTGATACCAAAAAGAGCCTAAGTCATGTGATCAACAATCAATTCACTCTTGGCTAGAAAAATTGTGTAACTACTCATGGTCTTAGACTCTTAGTGATGCTTTAACCAAAAGATTGATCAATCACTCAAAATCAGGAAGAAGAAAAAAATTACCTTCCCCAGTAAGTTCTTATTTGCTTGCCCAGATGCAGCTATCTGAAAGGTAGCATTTTGGGCACTATTTGATGATTCAGCTCCACCAATGCTTCAGAATATGATCAAACTGAACTCAGGAATCATGGTTAAATACAATGGTTTTAAATTAGCAGTTCATTTCACCACTCAGTGTGTCCATTTACCTGGACTCAAACTCAAACCCGAAATCAATATAATTTGTGATTCCAACTATTTCTTCTTCTTCAAATGGATTCTTCACCTGCTAGGTAGTACCAATCCATACCAGACTGTCAGGTATGTTCAACCACATGGGTGTAAAAGAAGAATCAGAAAAGCAAGCTGGATTCGCCACCAGCAGATACTCAACACTAGGGAGAAAGTAGAAACAAAAGAATTGGACTCGTATTCATCCAAAAGAAAGAAAAGAATTGGACTTGAAAAAGTAGCTTAATTTAAGGGTAATGAGATGTCAAAATAAGTTTAGGCCTTTGAAGCTCAGCTATATGAATCCAAGCGTAAATCATTTGAAACAGAAAAACCAACATGCTCTTCAGGGACCCATGACAAACATCAAAGAAGCTAAAGAAGCTCCACTGTCCAAAAACAATAACCAAGTGTTACCTTACCACAAAGTGTCAAAGACCATCTGATCAAAACACCATGTCTGGCTTAGGACCTCAGACAATCTCTTATATGAATATGAACACAGGTATCAGAATCAAAAAATACAAGCGACATTTAGACCCAGCAAGGCACTAAAAACCCGATTTAGACACTCGGGAAAATGATGCAAATTCCTTCGTGCAATGGTCGGTGGACACAGTTGTAGCCTGAGGCCAAGGCATTGAAACTGCCTCTCAACAAAAATTGCTGCCGTAAGGCTGCTTAGGGAAATTGCCCCCCACCCCAACCCCAACCCCAACCAAAAAAAGAAGCTTAGCTTGTGCAGAAACCTTCAGCACCAGGTTTGTCCTTTTCTTTTTTAATCATTTCACATCATATGGATTGGAAGGATCAAACCATGAAAATACATAGGTTGGATACTTAGCAGATGGGGGAGACCAACATGCTTTTTATATTGTTAGTCATTTGACAAACTGTTTATTTTAACCCCCATGTACAGGTAAGTTACTTCTTCTTCTCATAACATTTGTACACACCAGACTCCTACCTGTTAAAGAGTCAATTTTCCAAGGTGCTAATTTGTACTACCCTATGCTTTTGGACTGCCTTTTTTTTTTTTTATCTTGAATTGCCCACTGTGCAAGAACCTTTGCCTATTAATCACCATATGTCAGTAACAATGCAGCATGTCGCATACATTGAAGAATCCTAAATGCCCTTATCATGCAAATAACACTGCTATTGCCTGTGCCTGGCTAAAAGACTTGTTTCTGTTGTTGAAGTAATTTACTTGATTGCTTTTACGTTACAGATTCTCTTTATATACAACAGAGAAATAATTTTAACTCTATTGGAGACTACAGTGGTTACAAGGTAGGGTGAGATGAAGTAGAACTGATCAAGAGAGGTTTGAGTCAGGCGAAACTTAAGAAGACTGGGTAAGATTGGATTTAGAGACCCAGTGCTTCACGTTTCATTGAGTTGGTTAATATTGGCTCTTTAGAAAAATGGTAGAATTCAGTTGGAGGACCATGTTTTCGTTTCGCAACATTTCTCAATTTTGGATTTCTGGGTCACATTTCGTTTCAATTCCTTTCCGCTAACTAGATATCCTTCAAATAGCTAAACACAAACCAAAGCACAGGATCATTTCCTGAACTCATTATGAATAACATCAGTGGCATTAAAACTCTAAATCTTACATTTGGTTAGAAGCTCAATCAGCCAACGCAGGTGATCTTTAGCTATATTTCTCTCTTCCAAGCTCCACCCCCTCTAATATAAGAAGATTATATTAAGATTATGAGGTCAGATGCCCCAAACAAGTAACCTGAAACTATAGAAGGACATAGACAGAGAAACTTATCCAGTTAAAGATATATCTAGACTATTGACCTAAAACATAGAATCTAAGAATCATATAATTTCTTGGGACAGAGATACCATTCTTTCTATTAGTTTCCCCAAATTTTTTTCACATGAAACTATTTCTTTCAACTTCGATACTTCAATAAATGCCACAAGGATTCCACCTGCAAACTTCCAAGCACTTGCTCCCCAATTTCTGACTAGTTCTCACAATCAATAAGTGCAGCAGCTTAGCCCCTAATTAAATCAGATCACACTTCCTAGGAAAAATGAAAGGAAAGGTCAACTCATGCTAAAGTTGGTAAATAAGTAACCTTTGGGTGTTATTAAGAAATTGACAGGACTGGGCTTCTCTCTGTCCTCTGTTAGCCCTTCCAATCTTGGGTTGGAATTGGCCTTTCCAGTACCAAACCTCGCTTGCTACTAAGTGCAAAACCAAGTTTCTCAAATCACCCTGCCTCTCAACAAAAACTGCTGCAGTAAGGCTGCTTAGGGAAATGTCTTGACTTATTTTATGTCTTCTTTTACATACTGTCTTTGTGTCATCTAAAATTATCCACAAGTGCTATAAAAAGATATCAAATAGCAACTATGTATACAGAAGATAGTAGTTAATTCATGTACATTATATGAGTCTGTAGTCTGGGTAGGCTGTTGATGGGGATTAAATACACCTAACACCTGGTTTCAAAAAAACAACTGCAGTCAAGAATGACAGACCAAATAAATAAACCAAATTTCAGAGGAAATGAACTATCAATGTATCAGTAACCCATAACAATGCTCAATCGAAAGCAAGGTCTCAAATCAAATTCAGTCTCAGTTATTTCAAATGATGTCAAAACATCTCAGATGTATATCTTTTTATTGTTTTACTTTCTGAGATGAGGAAAATAACAGGGATTATGTGCTCCTGAAGTCTTCATACCAGCAATAATAATGACTACGTAGCACTGGAAAATGTTTTCAAAGAGCAAACTGGTTAACCCTGACAAAGTTAAACATGCTAAAATACACACATAGGGATTGGACAAATTGGAAGAGAAGTCCACTTCGTATATGTATATGTATTATAGAGAAGGTAGAAAAGCATACCTCTCTTTGAACCACAAAATGTTGATAGAATGAAGAAATCATCTGCAATTATACATTATATTAGTGGTTAACAAGATTCATGAATTCACCACCATCTTGTATCTCAAAGCTAGCATGACAATGATTTATCAGCACAAATACCTAAGAATTATGCCCATTCAAAGTTGCAAAAGCATCCTGGACACATTATTAAATCTAGAAAGAATTCTTTCATCAATATTCCCTAAATACAAACACCACATCACTAGAAATAACTTGATGTGGAAACCAGACATGCCACACTGCATAGAGATACAACTTGGGTCCTAATGACAAGTAATATCCGACTGTCTGACTTGCTCCTCAAATCATATTACTGTCTCAGTAGGTACCACAGCATAGGAATACAACTTGGGTCCTAATGGCAAGCACCATAACCTTTTGGAATGGGAGATCTCTATTGGCAACATCCAATAAGATTGTTAAATTTTTTATACTACAGGAAAAAAAGGTTTTCTGATCTCACACATCTACTACCACATGGAAACCTAACCAAAATAGAGGTTGCTAATGGGGGGGGGGGGGATTCAAAATTTCAGGACTAAGGAACAGACATACATGGGAAAGTAAATAAATTGAGGCTTAAATCTAACATGTGATGAACTAGACCATTTCCTAAGTATCCTAGAGTCAGAATATCACACAATCCTGAAAATGGCACAATATGCATAGGGTGCAGACAACACAACTTTTCACTAAAAAAAATAGATTACTTCAGTTAGAGTTATGTATTAGAGGTGCTTCAAGAACATTGTATTCTTCTTTCTTTTACCATACACCTCCATAGGAAGTTGTATGTAATTACATGTATTATGTTAGGGAAGCAAAATAAGCATGAAGGAAATCAATCTCCAACGCACAACATTCCACCACAGTTTCTTCCATTCTCTTTCTCTTCCCTTTCTTCAACCTTCTAACCATACCTTTCACTTCCTCCTTTGTTCTCTTGCAGTCTCTAGATTCCAACTTGTCGAATATTTAACTTAGGCATAACCAGCTTCATATGCAGTGGAATTTTTTTTCCTTGGTACCAAACTTTTAATGAAATTAAATAAACTCTTGGATACTGAGAATAAATTAAAACATACATTCAAAGATTTAATTGTTGCCAACGCAGAGCTGTTCTAGTGATTGAAACCAACACCTCTTAGTGAAGGGTCGTGGGTTCGACTCTCGGTGAGGCATATTAATATCTCCATCCCCGGCGTAATAAAGCCCCTTTGTACCAAAAAAAGAAAAAAGATTTAATTGTTTTGCGTATAAGAATAATAATGTAGGGACAATTCATTAGCTTGAGATGTATTTTTCGTTTCAACTTTTCTCTTGGAATGAGATTTCAATTTTGGCATAATTCTGATCAATGACAAGATTTGGAAACTTTCCAAGTCTGTATATATTGGACTTCGATTAATGAAACAAATGACCACTATAACAGCATCTTCAAAATTATGCCAAGAACATACTTTGGTTCACCATATCACCATTAGCTGAAAAGAGAAGGCCTGCAAGTTTAGGGATCTCCAATGATATTGTTCTCCATCGAACTGGACCATATTTTAGTGTAGTTTCAGCCACTTCAGTTTTGATTAGGACAAAAATCTCAAACTTTTTCATAATAAACAAAATATGTATGAATACAACATGATTATTGAAAGCACAAATATGTCCCTTTTGTATGCTAAATTCACCAATTATGTACAGGTAAAACTGTATAACATGATTATTGAAAGCATATATATATATATATTCTTTTGCCACCAAACACTATTCATGTAACAGCACGATAATGGAGAATAAACAGAGTGAACATAAGAATAGCTTCTTCTAAGCCCACAGATCTAGCGGATCATAACCCAAAAACGTAGTGTCTGTTAGTGCAAGAAATATAATATTGACCACATGGTTTGCTCCTGAGACCAAAAGAAAGTGAAAGTGGACCGCCTCTGAGGACGGGAAGCCACCTCCGACGATCAAGTTAGTCCAAGCCAATAAATCAAAGACTCCATTGAGGAGTAAAGAGCCCCAAAAGGTGATGAAGATCATGCTCTTGAAGGGTCAGAAAGCGAATGAGAGATGGCTGGAGTGTGTAGAGCTTACCCCGTTCATGTATGATGAGGGAATATATAAGAGATTCATACCCCCAGAGGTAGTGGACCTCGTGGCCTTTGCATGATCAATTATGGAGATGGAAGGTGGAGATGGCTTCTACGGTTTAGGGGCCCAAGACACGGCCAAGAAAGTCACCTCAACTATCTGGAGGGTCACATCCAAGGGTTACGTCTCAGTCGCACCCTTTTGTGCAGTATGCTGGAGATTCATGAATAGGAGTCGAGGATGTTGCCATCTCTAGACTCAAGGAGATCTTTGAATGTGTAAGACCCCTTAACACAGGCAGCTAGCTGTAGAGGAACTAGGTCCGCATAAGGTGGTTCTTGCCACGTAGACCATTCTCGCCCTGTCGCGGATTAGGATTCGGCTAGTGCTCTTGGGTCACTTCTCGGTAGGAGAACCCTTAGGGTGATGTTCAGTCTAGGAAAGCCCAGGCCCAGCAGGCAATTATGGGCTGGCCCATAAACCAATCCTTTGGGCCGTTGGGAGTACGACGATAACATTAGCCCCCTGATCTTTATGACGAGCCATTATTATGAAGATTACACATTTTCCTGCCTTGGTGTGCTTTTAATGCATGGAAGAGACTTCTCGGGAGGATGAAATGACTTCCCATTGAGCCGTATATCTCTTTTGCGAGTTTCGAAACATGAGTAACCACGGAACTTAATGCTAGCCTGAAACCGTCAATCGCACCAACAACCCACACCGTCTACCACGGCGCACGCATTTTCCAAAGACCTCCGTCCAGTTGCCAGATGTCCAATCATCCTTCTTTCGCCTTCAGAAATGAAGTGTTAGAATGATGGGTACGAAGATCTACGAAAGATCTAGGACTCCTCTTTTGACTCCAAGAGGTGCGCTTTATAAATCGAACACTTGCAACCCTTTCTCATCACTGTTCATTCTACAACTTTGGTCACCTTCTTTGAACCTCTGAGTTTAGCAAGATTGAGTGAATCCACCGTTCTCTGGGCAGGTCTATCTGCTCCTTTCTGAACGAAATGGGGAAGAAGAGTACAAGGGGAACCAGTCCCTTCACCGAGAACCCTCCGGAACCCTTGATCGACAAACCCCTATTTCTGGAGCAGGTGACTCTCCTTCAGTTGTTCCAACAACACCTCTTCAGGATGCTCCCTCTAATCGCGTGGGTATGGACACTGAAGCCTATCTTCTGCTTCTTTCCTTTGTAGATCAGCCTTCCATAGACTCCAGATCGGGACCTCTCGATTACCCCAGTCTTCTATGTCCGCACCATGTGGAACTGATGAAGACTGCCTTTAAGATCCCTAAGGACTTCCAAGTGAGGCTTCCTGGCCCTTGCGAGAGAGCAAATCTGCTCACTAAAGGTGAGATTCCTCTATACTTTGATTCTTTGCTGGGAGGTTTAAGGTTCCCTCTATGCCCTTTTGTTAAACAGACCTTAGAGTACTACGGGCTTAACCCTGGTATGCTTGCACCGAACGGATGGAGATGTCTCATCGGCTTCATGGGGTGTTGCCACTGTTTTGACGTTGAATGTAGTTTGGACCTATTTAGATGCTTGTCTTCCATTAGAGCCCTAGGCAGAGTTGGCTGGTACATCTTCAGCAAGCATGGTTTGGCCAACTGCAAATTCATGGTTTTGGAAGAGGGATCTCTTCCACAAACTCATAAAAGATGGAAAGACAGATTCATAGCCTGTAAGGTTCCCCCAGGGCACGTCTCCTATGCTTGATATACTCTCTCCCCCCAAGAAATTGGGAGGTTAAATGATAAACCCCTTTTAGGAAAGAAGGAGGAGCGTTTTTACAAAAAAAATTTTGAAAGGAAAGGGGGGTCCCATTCATGGTCGCGAGATGAACTTTGAAGCTTCCCTCATCCTGTGGGGAGTGATGACTGGTGAGTCCCCTTGTCCTATCTCCTTTACCAAAGGGAAGAAACCATTTGTTTACTTTTTCTGAGAAGTTTTGTCTTTTGCAACCCCCAACATGCCGGTGGATAGGGAAACCCTTCTCCAAAGGTACAACCTTTCCTGGATAGCCACCAAGTCGGAGCAAAATAGGTCCCAAGGATCGAAAGATGATTCCTCAGTCCCCTCTGCAAATCTTCCGAAACCAGTGGCCAAAATCCCTACAGATTCTGAACTGAAGACTTTGAAAGAGGTTCTTCGAGAGGGCCTTCCGGGCACAAAGGAAAGTGAGAGTCCTATTGAAATCTTGAGTGAGGACAGTCCCTCCGAGGCCCCTTCCCAACGCAGATCAAGCAGAAATAAGAGCTGAAAGCGGTTGTTGGCGCCTCCCCGGACAAGGGGAAAAGAGAAAAGAATGAAGACTGGGACTTCTGGGGAATGTCCAAAAAGTGGCCTGACCAGTATCCCAAAGCCACCTCCTCCAGGAGTAGCCAGCAAGAAAAAGACCTTTCAAGGTTCCCCTTCCAACAAGACCATTCCTGTACTCAGTATTCTTGTACCTCTTTTTAATGAATCTTCTTCCCGCACAGTTCCACCAGTAATTCCGACTCCTTTGATTCATGATGCTTTTGAGGCTTATATAGCCCATGCTTCTTAATTTCCTTCAAGAACATTGAGATCTTCTCCCGTGCCACGAGGCACGTCACCTTTAGAGAACTCTGGTAGTGATCAAGCTTCCGAAGACCTCGCCAAGCTGCACACCGCCACCTGGGCTCCCCAGTGGTCAATATCAACAGAGGGCGGTTTTTTGAACTGCCCTGCCAAAATGAGAGAATGGTTGGAGTATGGCGTGGCCTTAGATGACAAAGCGGCAGCAGACAACCTACCTCTGCACGCACTGTCCTCCAAATTATCTAAGTAAGAGTTATCTTGCAATTCTAGCTTTATTTATGCATGAAATTTTTATCACTGATATGTATGCCCCTATATGTTTTTCAAGAACGCCTACAAGCATGCATATCTGGACGAAGCCCTGATTTGCCGGAACTCGACAGAATTTCAGAGTAAAGTTGTAGCCTTGGAATCTGATTTTGCTCGCGTCGCTAAAGAAAGGGACGTGCTGAGAAATCAAGAGCTGGAGAAAGTTAAAAAAACAAATCCAGCTGCTTAACAACAACATCGTCCATCTTACGAAGCAGAGAGACAAGGCAGTGAAAGAGAGGGACACGGCGAATAAAGTTAGCCAGCAGCTAGTTGGAGAGAAGCTCTCTGTTGAGTCTGAAAGGTTCAGGCTGCATCTGAGAAATCAAGAACTGGAGAGCATCCTGGCTGTCCATCAGAAAGATAAAGAAATCCAGATGGCAAAGCTTTCCAACAGCGAGAATCAACATCTCGTTCCTCAAATAGAGATATCCATGCTAGTCAAGAAACTAAGGAATGCTGGGCGTGAGGCTGTGTAAGCTTTTAAGCAATCTAAAGAGTACCGGAGGGAGTTGGCAGATGCCGCAATTCCCAGCTTTGAGCATGGTCTTGATCATGCCTTCAAGCTGATGACTGAAAAGCTCCCTGAAGATATGCTGAAAAGAGTCTATAAAGGTCCCTTTTTTACTGCGGACACTTGCAAACGTTTAAAGATTCCGGTATTCAACTAGATGGAGTCTCCCTCAGGAAGTGCCACACAGCCTCCGCCAGGTTCCTCCGGTCATGCACCAAAAGGATCTGAGCCAATCCCATTACAGCAAGTTAATCCAGACGACACCTTGATAGTGACCATTCCTGAAGATGATAACCCCTGAACATTGACCAGTAAACCTTTTTTCTTTCCCTTTTTGAGAATGACCCTTATGAGGTTTCTTCCATTTCTTTTCTTCTTCTTCTTTTTTATTTTATTTTTTATTATTATTGTATCTCCACAAGCTTTTTGTAATGTTTCCAACAATGAATGGTAATCTGATTTTGGCCCTTATCAACCCAGATATAACGCGTTTTTCTAAAGCATGCTGGAGTTTTTTGTAAATGGAGGGGAGTAAGTTCGAGAAGTGCCAGACGAATCTCCTTCTTGCTTCTAGGTTGACTTCTCCCAACGATCTGGTTTGGCTCTTGAGATAGTAGGCCTGGCCTACTGGCTTGAACTTCGTAATGTTATTAGCCCCCTATTCTTTTTGACAAATCTTGTTATGAAGAATATCCCATTGGCGCCCAAAATCTTGAGGGCAAGAAGATGTTGAGGGGTGAAGAAGCCTTTCGACAAAGCCACAAAATTTCCTTTCCGCAAAATTGTAAAATTGTTTTCTGCGAAACTACAGGCACTTCGCAGCCGAGCTGCATAATACTTCCCTGCGAAGCTGCATGTACTTCTCTGCGAAGCTGCATGTACTTCTCTGCGAAGCTGCAGGTACTTCTTTTGCGAAGCTGCAGAATACTTCCTTGCGACCTGTAGGTACTTCTGTGAGGTGGACTTCTTCCTGCGAAGTTGCGAGAATACTTCCTGTGAAGGCTGCGGAATACTTCCCTACGACGCTGTAGGTACTTCTCTGCGAAGCTGCAGAATACTTCCCTGAGACTTTTCGGTTGGGGAGTTGCAAACGCTTTCCATAAGAAGAAAGGCTTAAAATGCAATTCTCTAATGATCCCTGTGAAGTGACTTCTTAGGATAATTCCCGAGAGAAGATTTTCCAGGAGGGTACTCCTTACGTACCTGGGATAGGCATAATAGCCAGTCCTCCTCTTAAACAGTTCTCCTTGTTGCATCAAGCTCTCATTTCAATCATCGTGTATATCGACCGTGAGAGTGACTTCTGCAAGTGGAGTGGTTGACAATCGTTTAAGTGATAGGTCTTGGATCGTGCTTGATCGGTCTTGCGGATTGCAACGCCCTCAGGTTGTTGGAAACTTCAATGTCTCGTAAACAAGAGAGATAAAATCTCCAACTATCTTAATAGCCGAGTGACCACAAGGGATTTTTCAAGCCGACAAGTTGTATACTTCCACAAATATAGTGGGCAAAGATACTTGTCGAATGGAGGTTCCTTCAGCTCGATTAGGATGTGCTTCCACTTACGGGAATGGAACTTCTCAAAGAGCCGTGTATCAAGGTTGCATTTGAGGGTGACTTTTCCTGGTTGGTCTGAAACAACGGGAAAACATCTGGAGATGCGACGTCCGTTTAACGGTTTGGTGCCCACCAAAACTTTATCCATCCCACAATTTAGCCAGCCCTTTCTCAGATACAACTGCTTCCTTACAGAGGATATTGACATCCTCGAGCCCTCTTTCCTGGTGAAAGGAACTAGCTTTTTCAATCGAAGCGCGCGGTACAAGAAAGGGCCTACCGGTGCCCAAAATGCATATTATCTGCTTTATTCATCTAGAAGTGAAGCGTTTACGGATGCTACAAGCACTCCTCGAGAGTTCCCATCCCATGCCAGTTCGTAAAATGCAACGGCCATATTTTTGTCTCTCTGGGAGAGGTTTGATATGTGAACTTGCAAGAACCTTGCGAAGGACGTTCTTAAGATTGTCAAAGATTCTTTTTCCTCGAAACTCAACTTTTATGGCCCGTCAACTCCTCTCCTGGTCTTAACGAGAGAAAACCGATAACGAAGACAGGAGCGATGGTGTTGCCAGAGATCCCTGAGATCTATCTCAGCTAAAAAGAGCCATACAAACTCATGTGGTTACACCCAGGGAAGAGCACTCAAAATTGATAATCATTGGTTTGGCCAGCGGGCCGAGTCTTCCCCAAGGGTGTCTTTCGTGCACTCATGGAGACGTCAAGCGAGAGCTTCAATTGCACAATGTGTAGTTGAAGCTTCCTTCCACGACCAACTCCTGGGTATCAGTAGTTGATAAGACTCTATGATGGAGGGAGCAAAGGGCTATGTTAGCTCTTTTTTGGAGCAGGAATAATCGATGCATGTGGAACAAGTGGCTCAGCTCTTAAGAAAGGGTTGCAATCCAGTATCCCACTGTGATCCCTTTTTCCTAACTTTTACTTCGGATAATCAGCATACACTGTACGCGTCTCTGCAACTTCATAAATGAAGTAAGTTTGAGGATGATGCTATGAGAAGAAAAGCCATGAATGGTGTACATTGAACTTCAAATCTAGGGATCTCATTTGACTCGTCAGTCATCAGGTTAGCCTTAGATCTGGGAATCAACGACCTCCAATCTCTCTTAGTCCTTATAGTTTACATCAAAGCAAAGGGAAAGCCACCGACCTTTCGTCAACATTTCCCACAGACGGCGCCAAATGTCAGTACAAAAAATATAATCTTGACCACATGGTTCTCTTCTGATCCAGCCCCTACTCTTGAGACCAAAAGAAAGTGAAAGTGGACCGCCTCCGAGGATAGGAAGCCACCTCTGACGATCGAGTTAGTCTAGGCCAATAAATCAGAGACTCCATTGAGGAGTAAAGAGCCCTAAGAGGTGATGAAGATCATGCTTTTGAAGGGTCAGAAAGCGAATGAGAGATGGCTAGAGTGTGTAGAGCTTACCCCATTCGTGTATGATAAGGGGTTATATAAGAGATTCATACCCCTAGAGGTAGTGGACCTCGTGGCCTTTGCATGATCAATTCTGGAGATGGAAGGTGAAGATGGCTTCTGCGGTTTAGGGGCCCAAGACATGGCCAAGAAAGGCACCTCAACCGTCTGGAGGGTCACAGCCGAGGGTTACGTCTCAGTTGCACCCTTTTGTGCGGTATGATGGAGACTCATGAATAGGAGTCGAGGATGCTGCCATCTCTATGCTCGAGGAGATCTCTGAATGTGTAAGACCCCCTGACACAGGCAGCTAGCTGTAGAGGAACTGGGTCCGCATAAGGTGGTTCTTGAAACGTAGACCATTCTCGCCCTGTCGCAGATTAGGATCTGGCTAGTGCTTTTGGGTGACTTCTCAGTAGGAGAACCCTTAGGGTGACGTTCAGTCGAGGAAAGCCTAGGCCCAGCAAGCGATTATGGGCTGGCTTAGAAACCAATCCTTTGGGCCGTTGGGAGTACGACGATAACAGTGTCCAAACTTCAAAATTGACACTGATGGATAATGCACAATCTAAAACTAATGGGATCATTTTTCAATCAAAAGCTTAAAATGGAAATGTTGGTGCAACCTAGAGGGGGGGGTGATTAGGTTCCAACTAGTGGATTGTCCCTATTTTGCGGTTTATGCGGAAATACAATGTAAATTGAAAATTCAAATGAATTAGACAATTTCAAGCAACCACAACACGGGATTTATAGTGGTTCGACTATACAAGTCTACGTTCACTCCTCTCTTGGCCTCAAGAGAGTATTCCACTATTGATTCTCTTTCAATACAATGGCTAGAGATCAAACCCTTACAATAATCTTTGTTACGAGGCAAGGGAACCCTTTACAATCTTTGTTTAGCAAGTAGGGCAAGAGCACCCCTTAACAATCTTCGTTTACGGGCAAGAGCACCTAAGCAATCTTTGTTCACGGGCAAGAGCACCCAATGACCAATTCTAATCTACCAACCTAGACTAGAATTGAAACAGTTACAAAGGAAGGATGTTACCTTACAAGAGGTGTGACACTTTACCTCTTGTGTGAATGTGATGCAATGTGAGTTGTATGCTCAAATGGAAATGTATGCACCACTGACGCCTTCAATCACCTCAAGCTTGGCTTCCACAAGCTTTCTTAATACCTTGGAATGTTCTTCAAGGTTGGGGAGAAGGTGAAAGGCAAAGCACAAGGCTTTCTTGCAATTTGAGAGCTTTAGGATCACTTGGGGAGTGGGTGATCAAGTGTGAGTGTTCTTCCTCTCAAATGAGGTGAATTGGGCTTATATAGAGCACCTTTGAGTGCCTAAAGCCAATCCCCAACGGATAGAAAATGGACATAATCTTTGTCCTGTTTTTAGCCCAGACGGTTAGCCGTCTGGAAAAAGAGCCGTTGTAAACTAGCCGTTATTGGCTAAGTCAGGGCCAGACGGTCAGCCGTCTGGAAAAGAGCCGTTAAAAACTAGCCGTTATGGCTTAGTTAAACCCAGACGGAATTCCGTCTGCCAGACGGTCATCCGTCTCAGACGAAATTCCTTCTGACCAGACGGAAATTCCGTCTGAGCTTCTGTGACTTGGAATCAGTCACATCAAACCAAACAGTCGACCGTTTGAGCCCTGTTTTGCTGAATTAAGTTGGGGCTGGGACATAGCTTGGGTTTTTGGACTTTTTGGTCAACCCTAAGCATTGTACACCTCACTAACATGTCCTAGGTCACTCTAGTAATATGAATTACATATAATTGATGCATTTACATGAATGTGTATGCGAGAGTGTCCTAAGCCCTAATTCAGCCTAAGTCTTGATCTTCGACTTGATCTTTGACTTGATTTTGTACAACGATCTTCATGTCCATCTTGGCATGGTCATCTTGATTTAGACTTCATGTCCATCTTCATGTCCATAAGATGTCCATCTTGGCATGATCTTGGCTTTGACTTGGAGTTGGTCCACTTCTTCTCATCTTGAACTAAAACATCACAACTCAATATAGCCATTAGTAATTCATGCTTATTATCATCAAAACCAATAGAGGCTGATGTGGCAAATGCTGACATGGCATTTCCCAACAGGAAATATTAGCTAAAGTTTTGATGGTGAACTTAATTAATTGTCACGGTTCGATGCCTTTGTGTTGCTTGAATTTTAGTCTCAATACCTAGGATTGCCTACACATCATGATAACTATAATGGCTGATTTTAAAATTCTACATGTTATTTTACTTCCTCAAATAATATTACTAGGAGTTTTTTGCAAGGCGCCCACTAAATGGGCCTCAAATTCTTGATTGCCCACTTAAATGTGCTAAATTGCACCGCGCCTCTTCCATCAAATTGGAAAATTGCAAGTCACCCACCCTCAACAGTCAAGAGGTTTGATCATCAAGGATGGGGTCAAAATGACTGATATACCATTGTAATTGTAAAAAGGCCAAAATAACCTCAAATAGTTTTCCTCCCATTTTACTCCCTAGGTGGGTGAAGGGAAAACATCTTCTTACTATCTCACCGGAAACCCCCCACCTCCCCTACCTTGCTGGCGACCACTGCTCCTCCCATGCCATTGCCAGAAACCAAACCTATCCTTTGGAGGATAAATTACATAACTACCCCCATCTAACGTCACTCTCTCATTGCAAGTCACCATCTCCAGCGGGCAACTCAACAACTCATCTGAAAATTTTGAAGGATAGAAGGGAAGTATATGAAGAAATGATTTACGGTTGTTGGACAAAAGCCTGAGCTTGAAGTCACTTAACCAAACACAATCGAGCGTGAGTGTTAGAGAGTCCTCAGCTCAGTCCCAACAAGTGACTCAGTAGTATATGTTTTTGTACTCTCTCTCTCTCTCTCTCTCTCTCTCTCTCTCTCTCTCTCTCTCTCTCTCTCTCTCTCTCTCTCTCTCTCTCTCTCTCTCTCTCTCTCTCTCTCTCTCTCTCTCTCTCTGTGTGTACTATAAATACGTGTACTTACTCTTAATAGAAACATACAAGAATTCATTATATCATGGCATCAGGTGTGATTTAGGGCCTCTGCCCTCTGTTTAGTTTCGATCTTGGCTATGGCGTCCACCACCTCTGCTTCGTCTTCGGTTTCATCACTTGTGGCTCAACCCAACCTCTTTTTTTTTATGGATAAATAAATGTATTAAAAGGCAAAGGCACACATACAACAAAGCAAAACTAAAGCAAACTAAAGACAATGGAAACACCATCTGGTTTGATATTAGGTGAGACCATTTTTCTGAAATATTGAATAGTAATTTTAGGTTTATTTCTTTGTGCAAAATCTACAATCACGTTAGTCCAATAAACAATAATTTGTTCAGGCATTTTATCAAAGGAAAACATCATCTCTTGTGTGCACAAGTATCTGCTGTACACAGCAGTGCACATATATACCAAATGATTGGCTGAGAAAACAAAGTAAATACAAGACTATCGAGGATTTTAAAATTTAAAATTAAGCTTTTAATCTCAACCAATTATTTGATAGGAAAATGCACTGTCGTGCATAACAGAGGAGTTTTTTTCTTTTATCAAACAACCTTAGAGTGTCAATCATAGAACCCATTTTTTTTGTTCTGCATAAATACAACCATCATCGTCCATGATACTACATCATTAAAAG
This sequence comes from Hakea prostrata, assembly GCF_041222555.1. Classification (NCBI taxonomy): domain Eukaryota; kingdom Viridiplantae; phylum Streptophyta; class Magnoliopsida; order Proteales; family Proteaceae; genus Hakea; species Hakea prostrata. The sequence goes on from NW_028291134.1 coordinate 721,123, forward strand.
CCATTTGATCAAAAACTTTATCGACCAAATCAATATTACCTAAACTTAGAGTAGACGGTGGATCACCGAGTTCGCAACCTTGTACTTAGGGGAATGCCAATTTGAATAGAATCTCTAACAGTGAGGAACATAATATCTTTTAGAAAAAGAAAAAAAATATTTGAACCTCAATGCATTTTACCAATTTTTCCTGTAATTTTACTTGAATTCCTTTCCAGCTACATACTGATAATAATAATAACAGAAAATAATTCCTGTAATTTTAAAGTCTAATAGAGTGCGCAGTTGGAGAGCAATCTGAATTTAAAATCTGAATTTCCAACTAAAAATTACGCAATCCCCTTCGAGAGGGCAATCAACTATGTTGGCTAGAATAACAATAAACATACTATTATCAATATGTTTTGATTTTCACATTCCCTTTGAGATTCCATGCATATGACAAAGCCATAGATTTGAACTTGGTTTCTTATGTTCTCTATTATGCTCCACAGTTAGGGTTTGTAGAGAAACAAGGGATTTTACAATTATGGTTGCAGAGGAAACAAGATATTGCAGCTTGGCTAGGAAAGTTGACAGTCATGATGGAGAAGGGGGGGTAGAGGGTGGATTTAAGGGGGGGTGGTCTCAGAAAAGAAAATCAGGGGGAGAAAATAAAATTATGTTTTTTTTTTAAAAAAAAACCCCTTAAATAAATATTTTTTTTTTTTTTTTTTTTTTTTAAAAAAAAAAAAACTTTATTAAAAAAAAAAAATGGTCATTCTATATCCCCGGTCTGAACCGGCGGTTGCACGATCCGACCAGGTTCGCAACCTAACAGGGTCCGACCAGGAGGTTCATGGTAGGACCGACCACACTAATAAATCCATCCGAATAGCAGTATGAGATGGCCTCATGAAGGTAGACTCCTACCACCCAACAACTGGAGAAGAGAGTTAGTTAGGTAAAAGGACTCTTCTAAAGAGTTACTCTCCTACAATAACTCAAAGCAGGGTTATTTCGAATATAACTCTATCACCATACACTATATAAAGACCTCTGGTAAACACTAGAGGGCAGGTATTCATACTTCTTGTGATCAATTACTTGAATTCTCTATTGAGTAGTTGAGATCATATTATTGGTACTGACTTGTTCGTCGGAGACGTACCTCGACCCCACAAGGTCGAGCTCGTATCTTGCAGGTTCGTGACAGGGAAGGACGACCGAGATTGGCGCCGTCTGTGGGAATTGCATCAAAAAGTCATGGTGCGATCGAAAGTGAAGGCTGTAAACCAGAAGGAGGTGGAGGATGATGCTTCGAAGGAAATTCCTCAACCTGAAAAATCGGTAATTCCCAATCAGGTGGAAATTAATTCCGACCAGGTGGAGAAAAATACCGATCAAGGGGAGAAAAACCCCGAACACCCGAATCATGGAGCATTAGCAAATCAAGTTGAGACACTCCAGAAGGAACAAACAAAGCTTCGGGAGGAATTATCCTCCATGAATGAACTACTTAGGATGGCCGTGGGTCATATAATTGCCCCTAATGCAGATCCTAAAAATACTCAAAAAATATTTGAGGGAAGCAAGAATAACCACTTGGTCATTCCTGATCGAACGCCTTGACCATCTCTAGAAGACGGACAAAAGTCAAAAGAGAAGGTAGGCGAAAAATCTCGGGCATCTGAGAAAGAAAATCCAAATAAAGATCCTCTGTTCAATGAAGATCATGATCGAGGAAGTAGCAACGATCCTCTCAAAGAACCAAAAAACAAGAGAGTTGAGTCCGGACCGAGCAAGCGGGAAGATCGTTTGAGCAAACAAATCAAAGAGTTAGACGAGAAGGTAAACAAGTTAAACGATCCAAAGAAAGAAGAGCTATATGCTTTTCTAAAAGAGGATCCTTTCATCCAAGCTATCTCTGAGGCGGAAATACCAAAAAGCTTCAAATGCCCAACTTTCATACTGTTCAACGGATCACAATGTCCAAAACATCACATCACTCGCTACAGATCGACCATGTCAATTTATAAGCATAATGAGGCAGCCATGTGCCAAAGTTTTGCAGCCTCTTTAACCGGTTCCGCATTGGACTGGTTCTTGGCACTGCCAAGCGGTTCGATTATGAGTTTCGATCAACTAGGACGAGTGTTTGTGCTGCGCTTCCAGGGAGGAGTCGGGTTGAAAAAAAGAGAAGATACTTTGTTTGCTATAAAACAAGGTAGAACGGAATCTATCCGAAGTTTCCTTCAAAGATTCAATAATCTTACCATGCAAATTGAAAGCATGGACGAGAAAATTGCCTTTCATGCACTATACCAAGGAATTACTCATGAAGGATTGCTAGAGCGACTGCTCCAAGATATGCCAAAAACATATGCGGAACTGAATGAAAGATGCCATAAACAAGCAGAGATTTCGGAAACCATATAATCTCGAAAAAGAGAACCAAGGGCTGAAAGAAGAAGCAGTCGAGAAAGGGCTCAACCGACCAGGATGTTAGGGATAAGCTCGACCAAGAAAGCTCGAGCAGAATCTCCAAAAAAGCAAGAGATTAGTAATCTTCCACCACTGAATACAAGAATATCCGAAATCTTGATGCAAATCAAAAATCAAGGACATATGAAGTGGCCGGATAAAATCCGAGCACCCCCAGGAAAACGTGATAAACGAAAGTATTGTGATTATCACAAAGATCACGGCCATTGGACGAACGATTGCAAAAATCTAAAGACGGAGATAGAAAACTTAATCTCTCGAGGACACTTAAAGAAATATATCCAATCTAAAGAAGATGGCCGACCACAGGACAACCCTGTCCCGAAGAGAGAAAGGTCGAGCCACAGGGAAGAAAGAAGAAGTCCGGCCAAACGCCGACACGAGGCGGATGAAAAACAAAGAAAAAGATCTCCGAGTCTATCTTGTATTTGGTGGTCCGACGGAAGAATCAAATCGACAAGCAAAAAGAAAAGTACGATATATTGGGAATACTGAAACCCATAAAAATATATCTACTGAGCCAATAATTTTCTCTTCCAAAGATCTCCGGGATATCACAATCCCTCATGATGATGCCTTGGTAGTCAAAATTCTCCTAGAAGGAACTGAAATTCATAGAGTCTTTGGTAGATCTTTGGATCGTCGGCGGACATATTATCTTTAGATGCGTTCAAAAAGATGAAGCTAAAAGAAAACATGCTCGTCCCATGCGAAACCCAGCTTTATGGTTTTACGGGATCATCAACCCGAGCAGAAGGAACGATCCGATTAGAGCTACGGATTGGAGAGCACCCACGAGATAGAATCATACAGACTAATTTTATGGTCGTACGAGATTTATCAGCATACAATGCAATCATAGGACGACCAACCCTCTGTGCACTTGAAGCAGTGGTCTCCTCGCTACACATGAAGATGAAATTCCCGACCACTGAAGGAATTGGAGAATGTGTAGCCGACCAGAAAAGTAGCCGGCAAAGTTACAACGACTACATGCGGAAAAAGAAAAAGACGAAGTCGACCATGACCATTGAAGTTAGGGACGACCGCGATGAAGAAACCTTGCAAAGAGCTGAACCAGTGGAAAAACTAGAAAGAATCCACTTCAATCCCGATCAGAATGAGCAAGGTACCATGATCGGTTCCGAGCAAGAAACAGAATTCAAATCAGAGCTCACTGAGTTTCTAAAAAAGAATTCTGATGTTTTCGCTTGGTCGGCTGAAGACATGCCAGGGATCGACGGGGAGGTGGCTGAGCATAAACTCTGTATTGATCCACAGGCAATTCCAGTTGTTCAGAAAAGAAGAAACTTCGCCATTGAAAAACATGAAGCCATTCGAAATGAAGTGCAAAAGCTAAAACAATCTGGCTTTATAAAACGCACAGACCACCCGCAATGGCTACTAATGTGGTAATGGTCAAAAAAGCAAACGGGGAATGGCGGATGTGTACTGATTACATAGATCTCAACAAAGCCTGCCCAAAGGACCACTATCCATTACCAAGAATCGACCTTCTTATAGATGCAACGGCAGGACACGAAATGCTCAGTTTTATGGATGCATATTCAGGATACAATCGGATCCTTATGCATCCCGATGACGAAAAGCATACGGCATTCATGGTCGATAGGGACCGCTATTACTATAAAGTAATGCCTTTCGGTCTAAAAAATGCGGGAGCGACATACCAAAGAGCGGTAAATAAATTTTTCAAACAACAAATTGGTCGGAATATGGAAGTGTATGTGGACGACATGCTGGTGAAAAGCATCTCAAAAGAAAATCATCTAACTGACCTGGCAGAAGTATTCAAAGTACTCCGGAAATACAAGATGAAGCTCAATCCTGAAAAGTGTGCTTTCGGGGTATCTTCGGGCAAATTCCTCGGGTTCATGGTATCCCAAAGAGGAATCGAAGCCAATCCTGAGAAAATCAGGGCAATTTTGGATATGAAAGCACCCAAAACCATCGAGAGAAGTCCAATGCCTAAGCTGGTCGGGTGGCGACCTTGAATAGATTTATTTCTAGATCGGGGGGAGAAATGCCTGCCATTTTTCAAAATTTTAAAGCGGGTAGCGGAGTCGGAAAGGAAACATACTGGAATGATGAATGCCGGGGAGCATTTGAGGATCTAAAAGACAAACTATCCCAGACCACCCTTGCTTGTTATGCCGACCAGAAAGAAGGAGCTACAACTATATTTAGCCGCTTCGTCGGTAGCGGTTAGTGCAGTTCTCGTGCAAGAAGAGGGTAACATACAACAACCTGTCTACTATGTCAGTCATGTCCTGAATGATGCCGAGACTCGCTACCCAGAAGTAGACAAACAAGCCCTGGCACTGGTTATAGCGGCCAGAAAACTCCGTCCATATTTCCAATCTCATCCCATTACAGTGATGACGAATTTACCACTCAAAAAAATTCTTCACCGACCAGACCTGGCCGGAAGGATGGTGACATGGGCCGTGGAATTGAGCGAACATCAAATAGAATTCAAACCCCGACCAAGCATCAAAGCTCAATCCTTGGCAGACTTCATTGTTGAAAAACAAGAAACAAGTCAAGAGGAGGACGAGCAAGGGGTAGAATCAATCAAAAGATGGACTCTGTTCGTGGACGGATCGAGCAACTCGCAAGGAAGTGGAGCAGGCCTATTAATGAAAAGCCCTGGGGGATTTGAAATAAAATATGCCCTTCGCTTCAAGTTCAAAGCATCCAACAATGAGGCTGAATATGAAGCTATGTTAGCAGGACTCAGGATGGCCAAAGCTCTAAGCATTCAACATCTGGAGATCAAAAGTGATTCACAGCTGATTGTAAATCAGGTGAAGGGAGTTTATGGAGCCAAAGAAAGAAGGATGGAGAAATACTTGAACCTGGTCAACAACTACAAACAGTACTTTAAAGAGCTAGAAATAACTCAAGTACCAAGGGTTGAAAACGACCAGGCTAATTCATTATCTCGCTTGGCTACGGAAGGAATGAATGTCCAAGCACCAGTGATCTACCTTGAAGAACTGGATAGCCCTAGCATAAACAAGGTCGACCACATGCAAATTTCAACCGACCTGGGGTGGATGGAGCCGATCATACATTATCTTGACAACGACCAGCTCCCAGAAGACCAAAAAATTGCTCGGGCAATAAGACAAAGAGTAGCCAGGTTCACCATCAGGGACGGACTGTTATACAAAAGATCATTCACTCGACCACTTCTAAGATGTTTGGGACCAGTAGAAGCTACAAATGTGTTAAGAGAAGTTCATGAAGGAACCTGCGGATCTCACATAGGATCCCAAACACTCTCTAATACAATTATACGCCAAGGATTCTATTGGCCGACCTTAGAAGAAGATGCCAAAAACTTCGTCAAGAAGTGTGACAAGTGCCAGGCACATGCAAAGATCTCCCATATCCCCGCAGTCCCTTTAACATCAACTCTATCCCCAATACCTTTTGCAAGATGGGGAATAGACCTGGTAGGGAAGTTACCTAAAGCATCGGGAGGAAGAGAATACTTGGTAGTGGCAATAGACTACTTTACAAAGTGGGTAGAAGCTAAACCCCTTGCAACTATCAGTACCAGGCAGATGAAGCGTTTTGTCAAGCATAACATATCATACAGATATGGAGTTCCAAAAATATTAGTAACCGACCATGGAAAACAATTCGAAAATGCAGCATTCTCAACATTCTGCAAAGAACAAGGGATAGAGCATAAATTCTCTTCAGTAGCTTATCCCCAAAGTAACGGCCAGGTTGAGGTTACTAATAGAACCATGCTCGATGGGCTCAAGAAGAGGCTCGACCAGCTGAAAGGGAGATGGGTAGACGAACTACCTAGTGTACTGTGGTCGTACCGAACAACTCCAAGGACGACCACAGGAGAATCTCCATTCCGACTAACATACGGAGCAGAGGCCAGAGTCCCAGTTGAAATCCAAATTGGATCCCTTCGAGAAATAGAATTTGAAGAAGAGGCAAACATCGAAGGAATGCGAACCAATCTAGATCCAATTGATGAAGTAAGGGACAAAGCCCAATTCCGCCTTGAAGAATATCAAAGAAGAATAGCGACATATTATAATGCCAAGGTTCGAAATGAACAATACTTGCCGACGCGAACCGGTACTTCGCCCGAACAGCTGCTTCAGATCCAACCAATCAAGGAAAATTATCCCCAAATTGGGAAGGACCATACATAGTCATACGACAAGTCGCTCCCGGAGCATATCATTTACAAGATCCGGAAACGAGCAACAGGATCCCTCGATCCTGGAATTCAAACAATCTCAGGAAATACTATCAATAAAATAGTATCTGAGAAAGTCGTAAACACGACAAATTTTGAGCGTTTTATTTCAGTTTTGCTATTTATTCCAGTGTGTAGACAACATGGGAAATTTATAATCCCAAGAAGTCATATTAGTTTTTATATATAAATAAAGACATTCGTACAAATTATTACTCAACTTCAACATGACACTCAAGAGAAAAGACCTGAAAATCTCGAGCGAGAAAAGACACGAAAATCTCAGAGAAAAAAAACCCCAAAATCTCGAGCGAAAAAAACCCGAAAATCTCGAGAGAAAAAGACCCACGAAAATCTCGAAGTGAAAAAAGACCCGAAAATCTCGAGCAGAAAAAACCTGAAACTCTCAGGCAAAACAAAAGACCTACACTCAATAGGCAATAAAGACCTAATATTTCTTAGGCATAAAAACTCCAGAATCATACCAAGTTAACATGCCCGGGAGGAAGGGGTTATGAACGAGCAAATGTTGACGAACAGCTACTCAGTTCATGACCGAACAAAACCTTACTGTACCGAACAGCATGGCTTGAGATGATACAAAGACAAGCCACAAACGAACAAGGGTATTAAACCGACCAAGTAAACTTGATATAAAGGGGGAATATGCCAAACAAGGTTATCCTACCGACCAAGTATACTTGTACAAAAAGAGGGAAAAATACCATAGTGAATAATTGATCGTTTACATTGGCAAAATAACACATCCACTACAAGTTCATCATTGTCAAAATGTTGTTCCTAAACAAAAGATTGCCCAAAGCAAAAAGAAAGTCTATTCAGCAATTACATCATCGGTTGGATTGGTGGACGGCAAAAGATCGATTGGATCGGTACTCGTTGAGAGTCCGGCTTCATCTTCCTGATCGACTGGGTCGGTACTCGTTGAGGGGCCGGCTTCATCTTCCTCCTCAGGGGCCGGTTCCCAGTCGGAGTCTAAAAAATCCTGCACGCCCACCCTCTTCGGTAAAGGAAAAACGTCCTTATCAACTGCCCATGATGGTCGGGGAAGCCTTAGCTCATCGAAGATACCTGGGTCGACATATTTTTGGCACAATCCAAGGTCGATTTTCGGATAATTTTCAATGACTTTAGTAAAGGCATCCTTCCGACCATACTTAAAGCCCGGGGCTGCAACTTTGGAAACAAATCCAATACAACCCTTAGTACGTACCCACCTCTGAATCACATCCCGACGTAGTTCCTCGGAAAGATTCTCAAAAGAGGCCGGGCAAGCTCGAGCGAGTTGGTCGGTCAAATCTCTTATAAATTGATCCTTTTCTCTGCTCGAGCTGCGTAAGGGCAACATCTTTGTCTTCCAAAGAAATCTTCAAACTGGCAACTTCACGCTCAAGAACGGAAATGCGCTCTTCGGCAGACAAAGCACGAGCATCAGTGATCGCCTTCTCATCCTTCAAAGCAGCATTTTCACTGATTACATTCTCTAACCGACCACTTAAATCCTTGACTTTATCGTCCAGATGATAAATAGTGGATTGATCCTTCCGAGCAGCTTCCAAGTTGCCTCCCCAAGCTTGGGTTAAAGCACAAACCAACCTACCAAGAAGAAAAAGCAAAAATAATAAAAAAGGAGGACTGTACGAGAAAAGCAATCTCGTGCAGAAACCACATACCTTGTCATTATATCTTCAGTACAGGTGGGTCCAATTTTCCGAAGAAACTGCTGATCGGTAGGGAGCAAAGCTCCCGGCAACCATGCCTTGGCAACTTCAATACCATCAGTAGTGTTGTTTAAAACGTAAGATCCAGCTTTAAGTGATCCACTGGATGAAGCATCTACAGATTGACTACTCGGAATATCCCGAGGAGGTACAGAAGGGGAGGCGTCCACATCTTCTCCCGAGTCTGCAATAAAGGATGAAGGAGCTTTCTTTTTGCTCGGCCTAGGAGGAATGTCTGGCACATCAGCCGATCTCTTCGGCCCTGATTGAACTTGTTTTCTTCTATCTGACCGAGTTCGCTCAGGTTTGGTAGGGATCCGAGCTTCAACTTCTTCCATATCCTCATCAGCTGCCCGGGAAACATTTGCCCGATTAAGCATCACTGAAAAAAGGATAGAAGAATTACTATCGAACACAAAAAGATAGTCGCAAAAATAAAGATACCAACAACCAAGAGTAATACTCACCAGGAAGGAATCCCCAATAACGTAGTATATTGGGATATTCCGGACAATGGCCGTGAACGGCATACATGTTCTTATCTTCGGAAGGAAGCCGAAGAATCTTCTCCCTAGCAAGTTGCTCGGCTCCAGATAAAGTAGGGATGTCATTGGAACCTGTAGTCGGTCCACGAACCCAGAAAATGGGAAATGAAGGTTTGGACGGCGGCCGAACAAAGAAATATTTGGGACACCAACCTTTGGTATTGGAGGGCAGAGTCCCCGTCCCGACAAAGTTACCCTCCCAACCACATTGGGAGAAGGTACGTTTAGAAAGGTAAAACCAACCATCCTGCTCCTGCCTCTTCGCCATAAAGAAATGGAGGAACAAAGCCAGGGATGGTCGAACTCCTACCCTTTGGCAAAAACCCCAAAAGCAAATGAAATTTCGCCAACTGTTCGGCACAAACATTCCCGGACACATTTTAAAATGTACCATTATGCCTACGAACAGGGGGTGTACGGGAAGACGAAAACCACTCTTCAGAGCATCCTCGTAAAGGGCAAATTCACCTGGGGAAGGAGAGTTGGCACGCTCATATATGGTCGGCACGCGTATTCTATGATCTGAAGGAATTTCATATTTTACTCTAAGGTACTCTAGACGTTCCTCTGTCATTTGGGAAGGTATGAAGTCGAGACCAAACGAATAGGGGTCATAGTCAATGTGATCGGGAGTCAACTCCTTGATCTGTTCGAGCTTATACTCCTCAAGGGTCAAACTATCTTTCCACCGTTGTCGCTCAGCCTTGAAACGAGCTCGAGCACTCTGACCGATTATAACGGGACGGGACTCCACTGCCTCCTCACCATCCCTATTACGATTCTCTCGACCAACAGAGGCCTCGGGTACATCTTCGGACCTACCATCATGGCTAAGGTCGGGATATACAAGGTGTTCGGGAGTTTCAAAACAAGAGGGTCCTTCGTCTAAGTCTCTCCTATGTTTCAAAATGGCAGAACTCCTCTTCACTATTACCATGATTCTTTAAAATAAAGGGAGTATGAAGAAAAAAGGAGAAAAGACATAGACAGAGAATAGAGAAAAAACACCACAAAGAAGCATATAAGACTCTGCCAAAAACGAACCATGCTTTCGAAATGCAGAGATAGAAAGAAACAAAAATAAAGCTGAGGGAAGACACTTACTTGTTTAAAGCAAACGAACGAGGAGATGGAGGAAAGAAGGCTAGAAGCTTTTAACCCAACTCTCGTATCTCAAACAAAGGAAGAAACTTCAAACAGTTGCAGAGAAAAAGAAGATGCAGACGAGTACGCAGAGAAGCAAAAAACAGAGACAAGCAATGAAATGAAGGAAAGAAGAAGAAGTAATAGTACTTATTAAAATTCGTAGATTCTAATCTAACGAATACGATAAGTCTATCAGCTATGATATGAATTTCAAAAGACTAAATATTCTTATCTAACGGCTAAAGAGAACGTTCAGATGGACGGTAGAAGATGAAGAGTCTCTTCATCATAATGACGAACATTAATTGTGAAACGACAGCTATGACACGTGTCACACACGTACAAACTTCGAAGGTCGTGCGTCGATATGTGTGCGTAAAAGACGGCTATGCAGGAGTGGGACGTTACAGATTTCGAGGAAAATGTGTTGGTCGATCCGACCATACACCCTCTAAATGAAAAATAATCCCTTGAGCCGAGCATATAGTTCTCGACCACAATGGACTAGGGGGCTTATGTTAATGACTAAAATGGTCATTCTATATCCCCGGTTTGAACCGGCGGTTGCACAATCCGACCAGGTTCGCAACCTAACAGGGTCCGACCAGGAGGTTCATGGTAGGACCGACCACACTAATAAATCCATCCGAATAGCAGTATGAGATGGCCTCATGAAGGTAGACTCCTACCACCCAACAACTGGAGAAGAGAGTTAGTTAGGTAAAAGGACTCTTCTAAAGAGTTACTCTCCTACAATAACTCAAAGCAGGGTTATTTCGAATATAACTCTATCACCATACACTATATAAAGACCTCTGGTAAACACTAGAGGGCATGTATTCATACTTCTTGTGATCAATTACTTGAATTCTCTATTGAGTAGTTGAGATCATATTATTGGTACTGACTTGTTCGTCAGAGACGTACCTCGACCCCACAAGGTCGAGCTCGTATCTTGCAGGTTCGTGACAGGGAAGGACGAGCGAGATTCCGTATCAACACTACCTATTGATGTGTTTCTCATAGAATCACCCATTTTATATTAAAACATAGAATCACCTGATTCCATAGAACCATGTACTTTGAGTCATTCTTAAACCATGTTGTTTATGAAAATCATGATTTTGTGGAATTGGATTCCACGAAACTGGGAAACCAAACACAACCTAAATTACCCTATCAATAATTGGAAATCATGATTTTGTTGAATTTGATTCCAAGGAATTGAAAACCAAATACAACCTAAATTACCTTATCATGACTGAAATTCATTTAAGATGCAAATGAAAAGTGGCTCATAAAAAGAAGAGCAAATTACACTGGCACCTAAAAATGGAAGCTTTAATTAAGAACTGACACCCCCACTTTACGTTTAAAAAGCACATAGACCTCAAAATTGGATTTTCATTGGATATATTTGTCAAATTTATTACTAAAAACAGTTAAATTATTATTTATTTAAAAAAAATCCCAATAATAAATAGTGTCTGAAAGGTTTTCAGTGACAAATTAGATAATTATATTCAATGTAAATTCAATTTTGAGGTCTCTGTGTTTATTAAATATAAAATGGGGTGTCAGTGTTTTAATGGCTTCATTTTGGAGTGCCACTGCAATTTGCTCTATTTTAAAAAATGAAAGAAAATAAAATAAAAATAAAATAAAATAAAAGTGCTAAATTACGTTTCTACCCGGCGGAAATATTATAACCAAAGCCAACGCCCCCGCGCTCCTGAGGCAGAGGTTGAGAACCACACGTGACGCGACCAACTTCTATGTGGGTCTGTAGCAAAGCAGCAGAGGGTTTAGGGTTTTCTTGTTCCGTTGTTTCAGAGAAAGTGAGAGAGTTCTATTGTTTCTGCCATGGCGACTGAAGTGATAGACGGAGAACGATTCCAGAAGGCTTTCGATAAGCTTGAGACCCAAAAAAACCTCTTGATTACCTGCAGCGACCTATGGAAAAACCTTTCGAAACATTTCTCCACATTGGAGGAGTCCCTCCTCGAGAAGTCCAAAGCCCTAGATTCGAAGATCGAGGCTTTAGATTCAGAGACCAAGGAAAACTTGCAAGCGTTAGAAGAAAGGGAGAATTCGTTGGCCGAACGCGAATCGGCGGCCATTGCCCGTGTTGAGGAGCAGAAAGCTGCTGCGCTGTCGACCTTCGAGCAAACTGCTCCGGAGACTCCCGAATTACCTGAAGCTCTTAGGTCAATTTGCCGAAAGATGGACTCCAAGGGCTTGTTGAAGTTCATGATAGCAAACCGGAAGGAATCTGTTGTGTTGAAGACTGAACTTTCTCAGGCAATTGCTGAATCGGTGGATCCGTCACGTTTAGTTTTGGATGCTATGGAGGATTTTATTTCTCAGAAATCTGGTAAAGCCGGGGTTCCTGACCGTCGCTGGGCATGTGGAATTCTACTTCAAGCACTATTCCCTACAATAGAATCTGGTGGAAAGGCACCGCCTGTTGCCACAAGCATTGCTGAGAGAGCTGCTGTAGTTGCGGAACAATGGAAGGTGAAGATGGACGATAAGGATTGGGGTGGCATGGGACCAGCGGAGGCATCAATGTTTTTACAGATGGTTGTTGGGTTCGGAATACAGTCGAAATTTGAGGAGGAATTCCTTCGAAAATTGGTGCTGGGTTTCCCATCAAGAAAGGACATGCCTAAGCTTGCTGCTCAATTAGGACTTGGGGAGAAAATGAAAGGTGTGTTCTTGAAAGATTTTTTGCTACTAACCCACCATAAAACAGTGAACTTTGTTTGGTTCAAAGTAGCTTTTTGTGGTACTGACGAATCTATATGGTTACTATTTATCGATTCTTTGCTATTATAATGCAATTCGATTCTGTATGGGTAGCCTCGTAAGATGTTAGTTTCTAGCTCCCGTTCTGATTGCGTTTAATCTATATATTGATGTGGTCAAAAAGTATCTCCCACTCCAATTGTTAGTGATCGCTAAAGTCGTTGCATAGAAAATCATATAATCTTCAATTTGGCTTTGCTTTTCTCTATTTGTGAGATTGGAGAGAATGTTATTATTATTATTTATTTATTATTTTTTTTTCCAAATTGTGAAGGAAGTTTACAAAATACTGTTCTCTACTCTCCTTTTCCAATACCTCATCAACCTTGGAAATATCTCATCATGGACTTTGTCCTTAGGTTACCCATTTGCCCAAGGAAAATTTGACTCTATCCTTGTAGTGGTGGATTGGTTCAATTAGATGACCCACTTTATTCCTTGCCAGAGAACTTACGATGCCAAGTGTATAGCTAAACTGAGAGATAGTACAGGTCCATGGGTTACCCAACACCATTGTATCGACCAGAGATGTCAAGTTCATGAGTTACATCTGGAGGACTCTATGGCTGATGACCAACACCAAGTTGTTATTTTCAGCAGCCTTTCATCCCCAGAAAGATGGCCGGATGGAAGTCGTAAACAAGACTCTTGGAAGTCTATTATGGAGCCTTGTCAGGGATTATAAAAAGATCTGGTCTTCGATTTTAGACATTGCAGAGTTTGCCTAGAGCAGTTCAGTCAATCGACCTACAGAGAGCATACCTTTGAAGCTTTATTGGGTGTCCAACCACAAAGGCCAATTGATCCAACACCCTTGCCAGTTGAAACCAGGGTAAGCATAGAGGCAGATGAGTTCCTATGGTGGATCTTGGAGGTACATGCAGATGTTAAGAGGAAGTTAACCCTCGATACAGAAATATACAAAGCCCTGGCAAACCATCATTGGAGAGCTGTAGAGTTCGACTAGGAGACATGGTAATAGTTTGCATTCATCTAGAGAGGTCCAGCTGGAGTGAATAAATAATAGGGCATCATTTGGATGAATGAGACATTTAGCTCTCCAAGAAGATGGGACCATACAAAGTCCTCACCGTGTGGGGCCCAATGCCTAGGTCCTAAAGTGATTACCCAACATGGCATAAGTAATATTTTGAATGTAGTATATCTCTATCAAAAGGCTTTAAACTTAGTAGATTGAAGACAGAATATCTAGTTTGTAACTTTAGTCATGATCGGGTAGATGATGAGGTGGTGATACTTGACGATAAAGAGATTCCTCAGAGTGATTGTTTTAGGTACTTAGGTTCAATCATAAGTAAAAGAGGTGATTTAGAGGATGAGGTTTCCCAAAGAATTAAAATAGGGTGGATGAAGTGGAGAGGTGCGTTCGGGGTCTTATGAGATCGGCATATTCCATTAAAGCTTAAAGGAAAATTTTATAGGACCGTTGTTCGACCAGCTATGATGTATGGTGCAGAGTATTGGGCTGTTAAAAAAAAATCATATAGATAAACTCAGTGTAGTAGAAATGAGGATGCTAAGATGGATGAGTGGCAAAACTAGGATGGATAAGATAAGTGGGAGTTGCTCCCATAAGTGATAAGCTTCAAGAAAGTCGTTTGAGGTGGCACGGCCACATTCAACGGAGACCTATAAATGCCCCTGTATAGAGAAGTGATATAATCCATATTGAAGGAACTAGAAGAGCTAGGGGTAGACCTAAGATAACCTTAGGAGAAGTGGTGAGAAAGGATATGTATAGCTTAGGCCTTGTATCTAGCATGGCCTTGAATAGAACTGATTGGAGGGCAAGAATCCATGTAGCCGACCCCATTTAGTTGGGACAAGACTTGTTGTTGTTGTTGTTGTTGTTGTTGTATATCTCTATCTATACATAGGGCATCAATTGGATGCATGAGACATTGAGCACATGCTGCAAGCCTGCTACAACCCCAATCCACCCTTTCTGAACAAGATACTATTGAGCAAGTAATAGATGACATGTTCAAGATCATGCGCAAAGGACCCGAATACCATGCATTCTTAGTCAATTGGAAGGTCAGGCCCATTAGTGAGAGCACATGGATTCATGGGGATGACTTCAAGAGGATTGATCCTGATCTATATGAGAGAATTGATGTGAACAACATGAAGGCCTCCAACAGAAGCCTCAAGAGGGCAGCCACGTAGGGTTATTTTGTCTCTTTTTGGAATTTCCTTTTGTTTAGTATGTATTTTAGTTGGGTTTCTATTC
The DNA here is from genome assembly GCF_041222555.1 of Hakea prostrata. Classification (NCBI taxonomy): domain Eukaryota; kingdom Viridiplantae; phylum Streptophyta; class Magnoliopsida; order Proteales; family Proteaceae; genus Hakea; species Hakea prostrata. The sequence goes on from NW_028291134.1 coordinate 736,357, forward strand.
AGTTACAGAATCCCAATTAATCTTTTATTTTGGTCGTAGTTGTCTAGTCTAATTAGGACTCCAAGAATAGGCTGAGTTAGTTCTTTTAGATAGAGTTTTATTTGGAATCTTTGTAAAGGCTATAAAAATTCTCATGCCTCAAGCTGTAGCAAATAAGTTTTTGATCAATGAAAGAATGAAGAATTTACAGCCAAGGAGGTATTGAGTGGGCTCCTCTTGAGGAGGAGCCTGCAGTTGTCTAAGGAAGCTCTCTTGAAGCCTGCAAGCTGCCTTGTTCACTCCAGAAACTAATTCCAGCCCTCTTCCTCACCAAGAACCTGCAAATCAGTAAGTTTAAACCCCTCCCAAACCCCAGCAGTGATCTTTTTTCCTTCTTCTCATCTCCCTCTACCCTGCTGCAGCAGTTATATGCAGTTTCAGTTGTTTAATGGTTTAGGAAAGGTTTGGGTTAACCAAAACCTTTTAGGTTGAGAAGAAAATAGTTGCAGGGTTTATCAAATTGGGACGGGAGTGGAAAGGGTTCAAGGGAATAGGGCTATGGGAAACTTACGGCAAGGGTGGGGATGTTCTTGCTCATCTTTCCTCTCTCTTTTCTTTCTCTTGCCTTACTTTCTTTCTTTCTCCCCCCCCCCCCCCCCCAAAGTTTCTTGGTTGTAAAAAACTTGAGGAGGTTGTTTCTTGGGCTGCAAATAGGAGGGAGGGGCTGGTATTGCTTATCAAAGGGTTTAGGTGGTCTGATAGACTGAACTAGGTTGGATTATTGGACTGGGAATGGGGACAGCAAGGTGCTAAAGTTAACCTAGCTAGAGAATGGCCTATCAAACCCATCTTTCCATTCCCAAAACCCTAAGTGTCCTGGAGAGTGAAGGTTTTATACCACATGAGTCCATCCTACTCTTGGTTTTCATCAATTGGTATTATAGGTATGGATAGGGTGAATCAAATTGCCCCTACTGAAGATTATTTCAGCTACATGCCCTCCATATATTCTGGGAAATATTCTTGTGTCTAAAGTTGAAGATGAAGACTGGAGAAGGAGCAGCCTCTTCCATACTCGAGGGCAGGTAGATCTGTAGTCAGAGCCATAAATTGGCAACGGCTGCAGCACCAATGTCATCTCTCAATCATCTGTGCAGAAGGCTGAATTATCAGTAGAAGAACATCCCACTTACATAGTTGGACTCCTCAACCATGAGATTATAGAGGTAAAATTCAAATGTTTAGTTCCTATCAGTTTACACTCTTATGCTGATGAAAGTCTGGGATTGGGTCATATATATGTTTGGCCTTTGATTCCTTCGGTTTACTTTGTAATTGGCCAATTTAATAGGCCTAAAGTATGGATGAAAATAGAAAAAAGGGGATTTATTTCATTAATTTGGTTGAGAGTTTAAATGTATTTCCTTTATTATTTCATTCTCTAGTCCTATTTTAAAATATTTTGTGATAGTATGTGTATTCGGCCTTTGATTTCTTGGGTTTTCTATGTAATTGGCCAACTTTTTGGCTCTAAACTACGGGTAGTTAGGTTATAAATGGCTTTAGGTATTTTTATTTTATGTTATATTTTAAACTAGTTTGGCTGGATACAAACCAATGGTTTGATTTAAAATGTCTCAGAATATGCAGTTCTTTAGGTTGTAATTGACTTTTTTGAGACTGTTCAGTGTGGGCCTGTTTGGTTACATGAATTCAGAGATTTGAAATCTCTAGATTCACAAATGGGAGATTTATACCCGTTTGGTTGTGTGAATCCCTGGATTGATGAAATCTAGAGATTCACATTTTTACATTATAAACGTGAATCTTTAGATTTATGGGTATGAGGTGAAATTCAGAAATTTCATCCCTACTATAAAAGCGTTAAACATTTGATCGATGACTCCATAAAATTTTTTTTCTGGATGAATCTATAGATTTCATTCCAAAGATTCAGGTTAACTAAACAATTAATTTTATGAATCATGACTCCATAGATTTGATATCTCTAGATTTTTGAATCTCCATACTCAAGTAACTACATAGGCCCTAAGTTTGTAATCATAGTTGGAAAACTAGGTCTTGACTCCAAACCAAAATTTCTTTCATCCATTTACCCACATTCTATTGTCCATTTAGTATTTTGAAACAGTTGCTCTTCACTCTCCTCTGTTTTGCTTTTTCAAGGACATCTCTAAGACAAAAAATTGCTGGTCTTTATCACAATGTAAACTATGATCCATGCATCTCTCTAGATCTTCTGGAAACCTCGGATTTGATCCCTGTCACAATTTAAAGGAGTTCACTTCATGCCGATGCTGACCTATTTTCCATTTGGACTATAATCAGCAATGCCCCCCTCCCTTTTAAATAAAGTTGGTTTTTTAACATTTAAAGCCCGGGTAAAAGTTAAGCACCAGTTAAAGCTGTGGCATCTGCATTTCCATCATGAAGAGATATTGTGGCAGATGGCAGTATTGTCTCCTCGCTGACAGACTATTAGAACACTTGGAGTGGGGAACTAATTCAGTATAGACGTTTAAAGTGAAAAAAATGATCTAATCTTGAGCTTTACTTACCTCACTCTATCCGGAATTCTGGAGGACTCTGGAAACCCTCAGTTGTATTTTACAGTTATACTGTTCATATGTTTTAGTTGTTGCTGATTCTTTCTGAGATTCTGATTCTGTTCCTTAGAAATAAAGATTCTGACTCAATTAGGGTAGAAAAGGAAAAACTTAACATGTATTTTTCGTCTAAGTAAATCTGCTTCTCAGCATTCTAGCTGCAGCAGTGAAGAGTTTCAGAGAGAGATGACTAAGATATCACTCAATTATTTGCTGTAAGCATAACTTTGAAATTATAAAAAACAATTATTAGTGTATCAGGTTTGACTGGTGAAAACCAGCTTGAAACCAAGAAACAACCAAAATATGTTGAAATTATGTTGAAATTAGGGATTTTGGGGGTAAAACTCAACACATGATGGGCTGATTAAAACTGGTTGAAACTACCGAAACTGCTGAACTTTTATTGGTTGAAATTGTTCATAACTTCGCATTTATTGATCTAAAGTCAAAACTATTGAATATTTCAAAAATTGGTTGAAACTGCTGAAAATTTCGATATGTCGTTGAAACTTGTCGAAGCCTGGGACTATTAAAACTAAATCCTCGGTTTAAGGCATCGAGTTTTAATTGAAATTTCAGCCTATTTCGGTTGAAAATTTGAACCATACTATGGTTGTAATATTGTCAAGTATTGGAAACAAATTGATTAGAATTTTGTATGCTGTTTATTGCTATTGGTGAGGTACAATGGCATATCATGGTTGCGATAAAAATGTCATAAATGATTTTTGTGTTTTCTTGCTTTAAACAATGCTTTTTGGTTTTGAGGAGTCATGTGACAAATGCTTTTTATATATTTTCCTTGTTTATCTTTAGATGTAGAGATCGAAAAGAATGAAATTTCTATGGAAGGTTGTTTTTGTTTATAGAAGCATAAAAATTTTGAATTCACTATAAAAAATCAATATGCTATTGATTTTTACCAAGACAAAACCCCTCCTCCTCCCCCATATTTTTGCTCCTGTACTTATTCAAATCAGTCGTATTAAAACATCTATTATACACAAAGTATGATTGCCATACATGACTTATTGAGCCGAATTATTGAAAACGTACTACTTGCTGTATGAACTGATTAATTGCTGTACATATCCTCGCCTGAACTATTGCCGTACCCGAACTTACTAACTATGGTCCAACCTGGTTTGTGAATGGCAGATCTTGGATATGAGCTCTGAGTTGGATCTTTTCCATTCTAGGACTGCATCAATCTAGCTTTCCTTCATCTCTTGAAAACATCAATGAACCCTAAGACATATATGGAACATTCCAACAATCAGAATACTTCCATTTTCAAATTGAATAACTATCAAAACTGTAAGATAACTCTGTCCTGCTTGCATCCCATTCTGACCATTAGAGACCCTTCATCTTCTTTATAAACCCAGAAACCAAACCCCAATTTATATTCCACCATCAAAACATCTTCAAACATGTACTATTAAATTCACCTACATTCACTAGGCATAATTCTACTATCAAACTTAACTTCCCATTGTATGGCTATTACCCTGTTATTTATTACAGCTATTATCCTATTATTTAAACCTCTCCATGTGGAAAACAATAGGAGAGAACTTTTAGTAGAAAATTGATTTGCTTTGAGAGTTTTGTAAGCTGCCTCTTATTTCCTCTTTGGAAAATTGTGATACCATGGAGTAGCACCCCTCAGGTTTCGGACCTTCACAACTATTTGGCGGTTTCCTTGTTGGCCAAGCACGAGCCCCTTGGAGGAGATTCTTAGGCAGGCAACAAGTCAGGTTTGAATCAGGCCTAGTCCTAAAGTCACAGCTCTAACAAACCCACCCTTCATCTGGAAAGTTTACAAAGAAATTGATTAAAATCAACCAAAGCTGGTTCTGTTTTAGAGGATCGTGGAGTATTGTTGCCCTGTTAGATCACTCAATCAAGGGCTGCATCACTGGGGCCCCTCCAAGCTCATCTAGATCTGTGACAGCTGTCTTTCAAGGCCATGCCGGGTGTTCACTGTTCTTGCTTTGTGCATTGGAACTTTAATATAAAGGGCTACCTGGTGCCAAAGGCTTCCCCACAAGGCACAAGTAGACTCCACGGGGGGCAATTTTCCTACCGAGTCTTACCCCAACAATTTTTACTGATAGGCTGTTTCAGCACCTTGACCTTAGGCTATAATTCTGGCCAACTCTGGCCAACAACCATTGCATGGACATTTTAATCCAATCTGTTGTTTTCTTGCTAGTGCATTTTGCCATATTTGTTAGTATCCATTTTATATAATTCTCCTCTTGCTTATAGTTCCCCGTGTTTCTTGTCACAGATATAATTGATGAATTAGTGAAGAATGGTAAGGAGATTGAGGCTGTGTATTTTGCTTCTGAGTCTGGCCTGACTGAACAGTTTCCCCCAATCTCCTTGGTTAGATCATATCTGAAGAACTCAAGGAGAAATGCCACTATGATTTTGAAGAATGGCCCATACAATGTTGCTGCTGCGGTATGTTGACACATAGCCTTGTTGTACACTGATGATTGATCTTCCATTGCTTTTTTGAGCATATAAAGTTTGTTTTGTCTGTTCATGTGCATTTATATTTGGTTAGTAATGTGGGTTGACAAATACTCTACAAACACATGAATAGTTCCAGTTTGTGTTTCTTTTAGGAGGCTGGTGCCCTGGAGTTGAATTCAATTAAGGCCATCATCAAATGTGTCGAAGACCATAACCTTGAATCGGAGTTCACACTGGACACCCTGAGGAAGCGTGTCACACAGTTGGAGAAAGCCAAGGTAGATAGGAAGAAGAATGCTGCAGCAAGCAGCAGACCTCATCAAAACAAGCGACCCCGAGGTGGTGGCGGCGGCGGTGGCAGCGGTTCTGGTGGTGGTCCACCTGCCTTCCGTCCAGCTAAACAAGGTAGGTTTTCCAACTCCTACTCCTCGTTTGGTCGTAGGGGTGGAGGCCCTGCTCATCAAAACCCAGCTCCGAGGTTTTCTGGCCCATACAATTATCCGAGTCAGCATGTCTATGAGGGCCCTGCTCCCACTTCTTATGCGTCTCCATATGGTGGAGCACCACACACACAGAGCCCTGCTGCAATGCCTCAACAGTATTCATACCCAACTGAAGATATGGGAGTTGCTGGGGCCCGAGCAAGTGGTTCCTACGGTGCGCAGACAGGCTATAGTGCTTATGATTATGCAGCTCCTGCTCAACCCACTTACCCGCCTTCATATCCTCAATAAATCTCTAACTGTAAGACTAATTTGTAATTCATCTTCTGTATTTGCTGCTCGGGATTTTGTACATTCAATAGGATGATGTTGAGTTAGAGATGTTATATAGCCCTAAAATTTTCTTGCTTTATCTGGAGAAACCATAGCATCTGATTGAGGTTTCAATTTAGTTGGATGAAATGCATACAATCTTTTTACTTTGTGAGGCTTCCAATTTCCTGATTGCTTCCGTAGTAGATTTTTTTTTCCTTCTGTTTTTGTGGTTGGTGCTATCTATTTCTGGCCATTCTCAGCTAACAAATGAGACAGCCATGAACAGGAATGGGCATACCTTGGCTTATCAATTTATTTGGTACTTATATTGTTCTTTTTTGGTAAGATTTGGTACTTATTTGTGCTGTCTTGCTAGTGTTGGGGAATTGGTAAGGCCTAAGAATTCTTTTATGTTATGTATGACTCAGGCATACTGAATCCCAAAGTCATGGGATTATGTTCCCATGGCAGACATTCATCAAACTAGGGGTGCGACTTTGTCCTGATGGTTTGATCCTACCTTGAGTCAGAACAGGGTATGTGCTAAAAAAATTTAAACTTGATGATGAATCAAGGTTGGATATCCTGGTGAATTAGAGAACGTTGAGTTAAGGTCAAGTGTTTATTTGGCTCGACCTGGTTTGGTTCTTCCACTTGGTAAAATATAGTTGGCAAATTAGGCCTAACAACATGGAATTATGGATTGTTCTGTTTGTTTTGTTGTTACAGGATCCAGTGTTTGATCCTACCCTTTTTCTCTTGGCCCTGCTCAATAGGGTGAGGGTCAGGATAGGATATTCAAAGTTGGGGTTAGAGTTTAAAATGTCCGACCCAATGTGACCATGTTGCACACTTGCAAACCCCCTCAATACAAAAGAGTGGGATAAATTTGAATATCTCAAAATTACTGTTTTCCACCATAAGCCTAAAACTGGGCATATGTCACTTCTTGCTCTTTGGAGACTTTTAAATGTTCTTGTACGGAGAAGTGATATAATCTATATTGAATGAACTAGAAGAGCTAGGGGTAGACCTAAGATAACCTTAGAAGAAGTGGTGATACTTAACAAAAAAAAAAAAAAAAAGAAGTGGTGATAAATGATATGTATAGCTTAGGCATTGTAGCTAGCATGGTCTCAAACAGAATTGATTGGAGGGCAAAAATCCATGTAGCAGACTCCATTTAGTTGGGACAAGGTTTGTTGTTGTTGTTGTTGTTGTTGTTGTTGTTGTTGTTGTTGTTGTATGCTAGTGTCATTGACATCGAAGGACAGACCATGTTATTACACTAATTCAGCCAAATCTAATGCTATGGTATCAAAGATGTTTCCATGGAAAGTAGTGACCCTAGGTTCAAAACAAGGAGATCTACAATTCCAGCTTCTGGGATTCCATCTTCATCTAGGGGGTGTCTTGATCATTTGTTCCTTTAGAAAAAGAATGAAAACCTGGAACGGTTATTCATCAAAATCAATCTACCTAGTCTGAAAATCCATCACTGCTGGAACTTGTAATTGTTTCTTGTACCACCAAAGTGAGCAAGACAGTTTAGACCATGGAAAGAAATTTGGCCAGTTTCGCCCCCCTGGCGAAACGAAACCAGGGGGTGAAACGATATATACATAATATCGCCGATATCTCGGCGATTTCTCCCGATATATTGAAAAATATCATTTTTTTTTTTATTTTTATATTATTTCTTGCACTTTTTAAGCGATTTCTCTCGCGATTCTAGCCCAATCTTACCAATTCTATCCAATGATTCAAGACTCAAAAGTTAATGTGTTAAATGTACATAGAATAATTTATAGATATAAAGACATTTTATAGCAAAATCTTCAAGATTAATGAACAATCTTACCAACTATATTCTAGTGATTTAATCCTCAAAATTCAACATGCCAAATGTGGTTGGAAGAATATATACATGAAATAATCTATGGAAACAATTTAAATTATGAAGGGATTTTGTAATAGAATCGTTGGTTAATCATTTCAATTATGTCCGAATGATTTAGGTCTTAGAAGGTAACACGTTAAATGTGGTTAGGCAGGAGATTTAAATGGAAATATTTATAGAAAATAATTTAAATTCACCACATATTTGCATCAAATTTGGGTTTAAAATGACCAAAAATACCCCTGAAACTCGTGGGCAAAAATTGCTGAAAGTCAACATGCCAAATGTGATTAGGGAAGAATGTATACATGAAATAATTTATGAAAACAATTTAAATTATTAATGAATCTTGTAATAGAATATTCAGAGTGAATGTATAATCATTCCAATTATGTCTGAATGATGTAGGCCTAGAAGGTAACATATTTAATGTGGCTAGGTAGGAGAATTTAAATAGAATAATTTTTAAGAAATAATTCAAATTTACCACATATTTGCATTAGATTAGGATATGCATCAAATTTACCAAAATTATCGAATAAAATACCCCAAAATCAGGGGTCGAAATTTTCTATATGGGGGGGCGAAATATCGCCGAGATCTCGGCGATATTTCGCCAGTTCGCCCGGTTCGCCAGGTAGCGAACCCGGCGAACCGAGCGAACTTTCGTTCCATGGTTTAGACCTCCCATCATTTGAAGTTTCCACCTCCATGAAGAAATATCACAATGTACTTGAGACTTCAATCGAGGTTCTAAAGGGAAAGTAAAACAAATATGTTGGAAACTTGTTGAGGAATTTGTACGAATACTTGTAAAACTTCTGTAATCATGGACTTTGATAGAGCTGAAATATACCAGAAGTATTTTATTTTTAAGGTATTTAGACACCCTGATTTGTGCAAGGCCGGGGGTCCAAATGTGTCTTCACCCCCTAAGATCAGTCAGCTCAAATTTTTAAAGTTGCATTCCAAAAAGGTTATTTCAGATGTAATTAAGTTGTATTCATTGCTTAACAGAATGACAACAGGGAAAGAGAGGATGAGGAAAAATTCATTATGAAAAATGAACTCAATTATGGGTTTATATAAAGCCCCAAAAGTTTTGGTAAAAGAGTAAGCCAATAAGGTCACCTTCTTTTGTGAGCTTACCGGTTTATGTCACCTCCTTAAGGGAAGGTATCTCTCTAATGGCATCTACATATTTCTACTAAGTAATGGGCTTTTCGGATCAAAGCTTATATGACCTATGACCCATGCTCCAAGTCCTAAGTCATATATAGCTATATAACCATGGTTAGGTTAGACTTGGACTCCAGTTGAGTTTGTGTTGCATAAGGGTTAGCACCATAATATGTGAGTGCGATCTTTAACCCCAGATATATATAACATAGGTCCTTACTATATATAAACCAATAAATCAAATAACCATCTCCTTATTGTCCGATTTGAGACTAAAATAAGATAAACCGACATAAATAAACCTATATTTATATTTAAATAATACAAATAAGTTGTAAGCATTTTTCAACAAAATATCAAGTTGGATATTGAGCTAAAATCAACCACAGTTCCTCGTGACAATCTCTAGTAAAGTAACATCTTCATAAAGAAAGGAGAATGAATTATATACTCTGAATCAAGCCAATTCTTATAGAACGTGGATGAATAAACTCTAAATTGGGTACTCTACAGTTTACCCAAGTGAATGTAAGAGATGGGAATGTTGTAATATTTTAAATACAATTTATTTTTGTTTCTCGGAATTAATTGTTAGTAATCAAATGTTTTTTTTTTCCCATTATTCTATGTTAGAAAAATGTGTTTTCTTTAGTTCCACAAGTGTTTTTTCTATTATTTATTTTTACAAAGTGTACTTCTTTAGCTTGGGGAGTCAGATTGTTTGATTTATTAATAGGTACTTCCTACTAATCTTAAGTTTAAGATATTAAATAGATACACTATGGGGTGTATGTGATGTATATTTGAAGATGATCTACCCTATGAAAGCGCAATGTGTGCTAGGAGGCAAGGTTTAAAGTATCCCATGATACTAACTAATACGTATCCATATTTGACCCAACCGATACGATACATCTCGATACATCTCTCCATTAAATTACACTAAAATACATTAGCCAGAGCGATACAATACTCGATACAGGACGATACGTCTCTTAAAATCAGGTGACCGATACAATACTCGATACCGATACTTAAAACCTTGCTAAGAGGAGATTCAACAATTAGTTTTACTTCTCTCAATGATCTGATGGCTCAGATTTAATTGAATAGAGGTGTGCCTATACATGAAGTTACTTATAAATCACAGTCTATGCATTTTTCCTCTTGTTTGCAAAACAACTTAATAAACAGAACCTAATAAACAACCATTGCTGGGCTGTCTACCTTAGGAGACTACATGTTTTCTCTTTTGCGCCTGTGGTAATGCTGAATTATGTCTTTTAAATAAAATTGATTGTTTTTTTGGTAGAAGGGAATCTTTATTAAAGGGAGAAACTACGATTACATCTTAGTGATACAGCGTCAAATAACAGTAAGTGCCTAATATAAGGAAGGAGAGTATGTACATATAAAAAAGCTTCCTTCGTTAATGCTCCTTCTTTTGCCAAAGCATCTGCCACAAAATTTGCTTCCCTAAGTACATGGGCAACAAAGAGATAGTCAAAATATCATGCTAAACTGTTGATATCCGATATAATTGGAAAAATCTTCCATGAGGCCTTAAGTAAAATTGATGCTGTAAGGATAGTGTAACATTTTGCCGAAATTCAGTAGTGGGCGAAACGATTTTGGGGATAAAATCGGGATGGTAAAAAGATTGTTGACTAATATATCGGCCAAATTTAAATTTTTGGCGATATTTTGGAAAATTTCTCTCACTCACGCTGTCAAAATTTGCTGAAATTTTGGGCTTCTACTTCGTCAGGGGCTGTGGTCTGATAAGGGTTCTCCAACTCCAATGCGACACTTTCAGTCTATAAGATATTTTTTATTTTTTGTAAATGTAAAACAATAATATCAATTCTTAGTTTGTTTATTGTTTTGTGATCGTGATTATATTTAAGATTAAATATTTAACCTAAGCCCATCGCTAAAAAAATTCAAAAGAGAAAAAAAATTGGGTAATTTTCATATGGACCCCTTGAGGTTTGGTTCATGTCATTTTTAGTCCAAAAAAATGGACACTTTGCATCTGCCTCCCTTGAGGTATTCAATAAGATCAATTAAGGACAATTTGTGATTTTTATGACCAAAATACCCTCACATCTATTCTTAATACAAAACTATTTTTTCCCAAAAAAAAAAAAAAATCCCCAATTCTCTCTCATCTCCTTCATCGTCTCCATCTTGGATCCGTCGCCACCAGCTCTACTTTTTTCCTCACAGAATTTTAATAAAGTAGACAAACAAGCAAATCTATACTCGTGAATAAATGGTGAACAAGTACAAAGGCAGAGTTGGAAGGGTCTCTTCGTTTCTGTCTTCCCAGTGATCCAATCCTCATTTCTTCTCTTCAGCTGTTAGTGGAGAAACTAGAAGTATTGTCTTCAAGTAGATGATCCTACTTCTCTTCCAATTACAGAGTTGGAGTGGTTCAGACACGCGTTTGATTCAGAGTTTTCTCCTTCTAGCTCAGGGTGGGAATTCAGAGAAATCGATTGTGTTTTGGAATCATTCTCGTTGAAATCTGAAGGTGTATTTGATTTGGGATTTTGTGATCTCTACAAGTTCGGCAATTTGATATCTTCGTCCAAGCAGCAAACTTATTACTGATGTTCGTTGTTTTATTGCAGAGTTACATTTCAGTTCTGAAGAGGAAGCGTCTCCGAATGGGTAGTTCGGAGACATAGTGTGATTGCTTTACGTGTAGTGTAGGAGAGTTGTAACGTGTTATCCTTTGGGTTTTACTTGGTTTAGTTTTCTCGACTGAGGTAGCCAAGATGACTTTCCCTGTTGGCTCTATTTTGATGAAGTTGGGGATGGTCTCCACTTCTGATTATACCTCCATAGTCTTTGATGAATATATTCGTGGCTCTCCTATGTGCTTGTATCATGATTGGGCATCTATTGGAGGAGAACCGATGGATGAACGAGTCGATTACAGCACTTGTAATTGTGAGTTGCTGCACCATTGCCTCTCTTCTTTTTTTTGGCTACAGTTTCACATAGTTTGTTGGATCATAATAGGTTTTCTGTGAGCTAATGGCAGAGACTTTGTATAGGAGTCATCATTACCGTCACCGGAGTTGAAGAGGAAAAAAGTAGAGCTGGCAGCGACGGACCGAAGATGGGGACGATGAAGGAGATGAGAGAGAATTGGGGATTTTTTTTTGATTTTTTTTTTGGAAAAAAGTAGTTTTGTATTAAGGATAGATGTGAGGGGATTTTGGTCATAAAAATTACAAATTGTCCTTAATTGATCTTATTGAATACCTGAAGGGAGGCAGATGCAAAGTGTCCATTTTTTTGGACTAAAAATGACATGGACCAAACCTCCGGAGGTCCATATGAAAATTACCCAAAAAAATAATAATAAATAAAAAGGCTTCTCTCAATTTTTTTATTCTTTTCTTTTCTTAACCCAGCTTTTCTCACCTTACCAATGAAAAAGAGCTTATCTCCCACGATTGCATGGGCTTGGACACTGGAAGCCCGTTCCCGGCCCATCATAGTAGCTAGGATCCAGCCATATAAGTATAGAAATTATTCCTGAACCTCACGCTGGCGTCGCATTTAGGGTTTTCAGTGAGACAGAAGGGAAGAGAGAAAGAGCAGGCCGAAGATGAGTAAGCCGACGAAAGTTGCCCCCAAGGGCAAGAAGAAGGGAGCAACCTTCGTTATCGACTGCGCGAAGCCTGTTGAAGATAAAATCATGGACATAGCTTCTTTGGAGAAGTTTTTGCAGGAAAGAATCAAGGTCGGAGGCAAGGCTGGTGCCCTCGGTGACTCCATTACCATCACTCGTGATAAGACTAAGATCACCGTTACCTCCGACAATCCTTTGTCAAAGAGGTAGTATATCATTCCTCATGAAGTGGGTTTCCATTTTTTATTTATTCCTCTTCTGAGATTTCATTTGATTATTGTTCTGGTATTCTGTTTGCGCATATTTGCTGAATCTATTTTCCCTGAGTAGTCGGTTACTAGAGATCTGTACCAAGTTAATTTCTTGGTTGGATTTGCGGTAACTAAGTAACTTCTCTTGAGTTCTCAATGATCTTGTTCTAATCAGGAAAAATGAAAAAGTTGATTTGGATTTGGAAAGGAAAAACCTTATCACTCGAATGACATTGATTTTTCTCTGTTTTCATTTTTATCCTGTTTAATTTTATAATGAGAAAGATTACAGAATTTAGTTATTCTCCATCGTGGAAGCCTTAATAACCTTTGCTCAGCTTTGGGTTGGTGAGCTCGTTAGTACTGGAGTGTTCATAAAGTTTTATGCGGTTTCGGTATAATTTGTTTACTGAAACGCTGTATATGTACTTTTTTTTAGATACTGTGATTGAGCTAATGCCGGATCAACAATGAGTGACAAGATATAATTCACTCGAAAATGTTCACCAATTATCCTCTTAAGCGTGTGTAATTCAGGGTTACAATGGACATTTCGTCAGGACTACGCTGGTCAGCGTTGCTTACCAAGGATTCTCCCTCTTTTCCTTGTTTCTTGGGGTGGGTGGGCTTCAAACAGAAGCATGTATTTTTGTCCAGCTTCTAAAGACATATGTGAACGTTTCTTTGATGCATTTTGGTTTCTGTCACTGTTTCAGGGACCTGTTGATTAGTCTCTTTTTATTTATTTAAAAATAATAGTTGTTGCTGAAATTTCAGTTTACTTGAATTGTTTGACTTTGATCTGGTCGAGCCTTACGAAGAATTATTGTTTCAAAATTGTTGGTTTATTCTTTATTGGCATCACCAAGGTTTATTCTTTACTGGCATCGCTTTAGTGATATCGGACGAACTCTGCAAATCATGTCTAGCAAAGCTGATATTGGGTAATGTTTATATGGGGAAGAATGAACATTAGATGAAGGTGGGATGGTCGAGTCGATTCCTTGCTTAATAGTGCATATAAGGAGATGCTGGGATCTTGCCCCCTCAACTATTCTGCCAGTGTTTGTGATATTTTGCTGATTTTATGCATAACATACTTCCGGTTCACTCATATTACAGCCCTAGAATTGAATCATTTGAATGGTAGACAATATGAAATATGGTTGTACATGTCATATTATCTGTGGATGTTCACTGATTATTGTCATATGGCTAAAAGGTTTTGAGTTGTAAGGGCTGGCATTGTTAGTGTCTTTCTGCTTCCTCATTTGTGAAATGATCTCACTGTTCTCCTATTTATGATAATGATTCATGGTATCTCTTTGGGATCCTGTATACTTGCTTGCTCTCTGTGTTGCTGTTTATGGTTCCTACTTTTAGTACTGCTAAATGCTTGTTATTGCATATTTTTTATGCTGAGGAAAGAAATACTTGCTTTGAAGCAATTGGTTATTTTTTGTAGATGTTCAATGTCTTGTCATTTCAATGTGAAATTATGTTCATTGTTGTCATACTGTTTGATTAAGCATACAAGTTTTTATTGTTATTTTTCCAGGTATTTGAAGTACCTAACAAAAAAGTACTTGAAGAAGCACAATGTGAGAGATTGGTTGCGTGTCATTGCATCAAACAAAGACCGCAATATTTATGAGCTGCGATACTTCAACATTGCCGAGAATGAGGGTGAGGAAGAGGATTGATCAATTATTAGGTTTCAGTGTGTTTTGTTTTCAATCAATCAGTTATTGTAGGGACAGCATAAGGTCGCCCTAGTTTTGCTTGGTTTCACTTATCATTGTAATTGAATTAAAATTATTTCTACTGCTCTGGGTGCTAAATTTTTGGAGTTGCAGGTTTTGCGTTGCACCCCCTCCCTCAAAAAAAATCTCGTTTTCTTTGATGGCCTTACTAATTTTGGAGTTGCAGGTTTTGCTTTGCCACCCCCCCCCCCCCCCCCCCCACCCCAAAAAAAAAATTTCTCGTTTTCTGTGATGGCCTTACTAGTTTTTATCAGGGAAATAAAAAACAGATGGCCTTGCTGTTGTGTAGTATATTAGTTGCTTCTATTTTGCTTTGGAGTGGATGGGGTTAAAGGTAATTGAATTCGTCAATGATGATTCAAAGTATTTGTGTATGTTTTAGGTTTTGGACCATGTAAATGAGAGTTTTGAAGAGTGATTTATAGGCAGTTTTTCTCTACATAAATATGCATATGGTATCAAAATGGCCTGTCACTTCTGAAATCAAGGCCAGAAGGAATTCTGTGGATCAGTAATTGGAGTTGCCATTAATTGCATGACTAATCTTGTTTGGTTTCATTCACTTGAAACCCTTGGCATAGCTAGGGGAACCAGACGAGGGGAGTAAATGGCTTTTTCCCAGGAAAAAGATTTACCTACATTCTTGAATGTTTAATCAAAACTTCCATCAGATAATTCTGTGTCAGTTTTCTAGTGGAGGCTTAGACAAGGTAATTGTTTGGCATTGGGACTGTAGGGCCGTTGTTTAATGAGTTGGAAGCTTGGTGGAGAAACAATGAGTAAATTCAGGTCTGATACCCTCTTGTTGATGGAACTAGGGACCTAGGCGGTATTTGAGAAAATTCTTTGAGTTATTTCTACTGTCCCCTGTGAAGTAGATCAATATGGTATTTATCATGATGAATCAATTCATCTCATTGATAGGCAATTTCCTGTAGTTCTGGATTCATTAGAGAAGGTGAAAAATAGATAACGTTCAGATATGTACTGAGAATCTAGCCGTATTGTTTTTGTTTGTTGGAAGATTGTGAATTGACATCTCCTTTTTGTTTCTTCCTGGTAAACTGTGTTGGTTTCCTTAATTAGGTCCCCAATTTTTAAATCAAGGACTCCATGTTTCTTTATTCTACCAACTGATATGCCTTATGTGACACCAATGATGATATTGATGGGGAAAAAAAATTCCTCCACACTTTTTATACCAAATGATGAGATTTAAAGTTTGATTTTAAAGTAACTTTTTCTGTGGTCGAGATTGAAATTTCGGTCGATATTTTGATGAGATTTCAATCAAATGGTTTTTTTTGGCATGACAGTCAGTGTGCATTTAATGTGTAAGAGGTGACCAAAATGCAACAAAATGGCATACTGAAAAAGTTGGCTGGAGTCCTGCTCTGGCAAGGTGCTGCTAGGATGGATTAGAGATGGTCCTTTAGCCTGTTTACAATCTTTTGGATGAAGAAGGTACTCACAAGATTTTACCGATATCTTTTACTAACATCCTGACCTTTAATTCTCAGACCAAAATGCAACCAGTGTCAACAAAGCCATCACAAAAATCAATTCTGAACATATGACATTTTCAAAGTTTTGAGGTTAGTTTTCTGAAGAACTTACACAAGGACTAGAAGCTGTAGTTAATTGAAATGGAATAACAGACCCAGGTCGCAAAATTAGGGGTTACATCTCTTGCGTTGGTATCAATTCTGATTACCTATTATGCACATTTAAAAGAAATTAAGTATAAGAATGAAAAATGGTTTGGTGAATTTTGTCAAAAATAAATTTTAAAATGAAAAATAAGTTTGGCTTATAAAAGAATGTGTATTAATTATTTTACCCTAATCTTAATTATAAAATTTTAGGGTAATTTTCATCTGGAGCCCCTGAGGTTTGGTGTATGTCATTTTTAGTCCAAAAAATTGAGACTTTGCATTTGCCTCCCTGTACTATATAAAAAGTCAATTCAAGGACAAATTATCACTTCTATGACGAATTTGTCCTTTTTTAATTAATTTTTTTTAATTTTTACATTTAAAGGGATTAAAGTTTATCAATTTACAAAATCTTTTTCATTACCCGATTCCCAAATCCCTGGTTCTACAATTCTAAATCTTTATCTTCCAAAACCTAATTGAAAATTATAAAGTGAAAATTAATGGGTGAAATGTAATCTCTAACTAGGGTTCGATCCCTTGAAAGACCTCACACAACTCCAACCTCTACCTCTGGTTCTTTGTCGTGTTTTCAGTTGATATGCTTTAATATTCCAGAAGGTTCGAGCCCTCTGGCGGTGGCGGTTCTTCCTCTACAGCTCTACTTATATTTTTCTCCCCTTTTTGCCTTTAAGCTTATCGTAAACAAGATTCCTACACAAACTACAAATTGTTTTTCAATTGAAGAGCGAATTCGGTGTCTCTCTCCTCTAGTAGGTTTCAGTAAATGGCAAAAGAAGGACCCAATTGGGACGGATTCCTCAAATGGAGTCTCGCTAATACCGATGGAACTCGTCCTCCTCGATAGTGGAGGTTAGCTTTCTCTTTCTTTTGATGACTTGTTGATTCCAGATTCATTGGAGTCGCTGAAACTGAGAAAATTTTCAATCTGTGTTATTGTTCTTTTCTTCTTGGCTTTTTAAGTTCTACGGTTCTACCTGTATTGTTGCTAATATATCTCTTAGGTAGATTTTGAATCAATTGATCACGAGTTGGAGATTTACATTTCACCCGTTAATTTCATTTTCTAATCTTCAATAGGATTTGGAAAATAAGGTTTTAGAATTGGTAAAGAAGGGACTTGGGAATCGGCTAATGAAGGAGGGTTTGATTTTGTAAATTAGACAACTTTAACCCCTTAAAATGTAAAGATAACAAAAACTAAATTAAAAAAAGAATAGGGGTAAATTCGTCATAGAAGTGATAATTTGTACTTAAATTGACTTCTTCTATAGTACAGGAGAGGCTGATGCAATGTCTCAATTTTTTTTGACTAAAAATGACATACACCAAACCTCAGGGGTCCAGATGAAAATTACCCAAAATTTTATGTGAACATTTATATAAAAGAAGAGAATGTTTCATTCTGTCCATACTCCACAATAAACAAAAAGTCTATTATAGATTTTGGAGACTTTTCTATTAATTTAAATAAAAACAAAACTGATAATAAATATTAAATAATTTAAAATAATAAAAATTTCTCATAATTGAAAATGATAATTAATACTAAAAAGAGTTTAAATCCAAAAGGTCAGGTAAAATTACCTGCAGCAGATACCATAAGTATCTCTGTTACCGGCTCTAGACATCTGCAACCACTCACTTATGTTGCTGGCTCTAGACATCTGCAACCACCCCGTCTTGTTTTGCATTGCATTGGTATAAATAAAACCCAATAACCAGTATCTCCAAGGACAAACATTTACAAAAGAATACCTCTACGTCAATAATTAAGAACAAAATAAATTTGTTTAGTCATCCTTAAATGGTAAATAAAATCGATAATCGATAATCGATACGATCCAATGTCAAAGCAAAGCAAAATAATGTTAAATTTGTATAACACATCAATGTTGATGCAATTCTATAGTATAGAACTTTACTTTTAAGTGGAGAGGTTGTGGGTTTAACCCTTGTCGGCATATGTAATATTTTCATCCCCAATTTCCTTGTATATACAAAAATAAATAATAAATAAATAAATATAGATAAACTTATTTTTAGTGAAAAAAAATGATACAATAATGTTAGAAATATAATGATATCATGGACAATCATATAAGACAAATGAGAAACATACAATCATAAGAACGAAAACTTATCTTATTTCGAATAGCACAAATGATCTCCTTGTTGAAAGCATCATTATTTACATCCATTTAATGATGCACGAAAAGTGGCAGAATTGAAATGTGTCGATAGTTGTTAGCACATTCTTTAAGGTATTTAAACACCTTCCGAATAGTGCACATGGGTCAAGAATGAGTTTTCACCCCAAGATCAGTCAACCCCTTCATTTCAAACGGTGCACTCCGTAATTGATAAACTAAGAAATCCGTAAAGCTACATTCACCAATTTGTTTTTTATGACAAAATTTATAGAAAACCAATGCTTCTCAAAACGTTCGTACAATAATAATAGACCCTTCCCACCTTTATATAGGAGAGCAAGAGACACCACCGAAGGTTGTCTCCAAAGGATATATCTCTTCCCTTAAGGCATTTTTGTTAGCCACCAAACTAACCTTCTAAAAAAGACATCCATTGGTCATTTAGGTGCCTTTTAAGAAAAGACTCAACCTCTAGCAAAATGGAGTTTTTTGAATTTTCAAGTAAAACTACTAGAATTACAACAAGTAATGGCAACTTTGCCTCTCCCTCCCCCCGCTAAGTAATGTTCGGACTTTTAAGTTAAACCTATGCAAGCATTACCCTATGAACTATCAGAAAGCATTGGCCCCCGTCATTGTGGCCCCACCAGAGGTCTAGTATAATCTACAGAAACCGGTAGAAATTTCATGCCCACGTTGAAGAGCACACAACTGCCCAATGTGAGAAATAGAGGAGCAAAGGGGATTCAAGCCTGAGACATAAGGGCTACCAAACCACTTGAAAGTGAGCTTGGGACTACTAAACAACCGAATTGAGGTAAAAACATAAGCATTAGTAAGTCATGGGGATCTGTTTTAATAAACCAGAATATTCAAGTGGCTCTTGGGGAGTGGATCTCAAAATGGAAAACATCAGACAACACAAATTTGAAAGAGCAAATTGCACTGGCACCTCAAAATGGAGGCCTTAAAGCACTGACACCCCACTTTATGTTTAATAAGCACAAAGACCCCAAACTTGGATTTTCATTAGATATATTTGTCCAATTTATCACTGAAAACCTTTTAGACTGTTTATTATAGGGATATTTTTTTAAATAAACAGTAATTTAACTATTTTCAGTGATAAATTTGACAAATACATCTAATAAAAATCCAATTTTTAGGTCTTTGTGCTTTTTAAACATAAAGTGTGGTATAGTACTTTAAGGCCTCTATTTTGGGGTGCCAGTGCAATTTGCTCAATTTGAAAAAAGAGAAATGATGACATCGTAATAGTTTGGATGAAACAAATTAATAATTTATAGGGTAAATATCACTTACCTCCCCTCTTAGCTGGACAAATAGCACTTACACCCCCTCTTAGTTGGATAATATCACTTACCTCCCCTCTTACCTAGCAAATATATCAAACACCTCCCCTCTGTTAACTTTCTTGGTTAAATTTAACTTTTACCGTTAAATATTTTTTTAAAACCCCAATCTACCCTTGGGTAAAAATATTTTTTTTTAACCCTAAATTATCGTAATCACCTTAACAGTTGAACTACTAATTACCCTCAATTAAAATTATTATTAAAAACCAAAACACCATAGTTAAAACCTAAATTATCTTTAATTATTAAAAGCCCAACGTAACAATTTAAAAAACACGTTCTACTATCAAGGAAACTAAAAAATGCAATTAAAAAAAGCAAGGATATGTTGAAAAAATTAAACACGTACTACTATGTTGGGTTTTTTTAATTGTTTGATCAATTATTAAAAAAAAAAAAGGTTATGTTGAGTTTTTAATAATTAAAGATATTTGGATTTTAACTATAGTGTTTTGGTTTTTTAACTATTGTTTTAATTGAGGGTGATTGAGTATTTTAACTATTAGGGTGATTACGGTAATTTAGGGTTTAAAATAAAAAAATATTTTTAGCCAAGGATAATTTGGGGTTTTAGAAAAATATTAAACGGTAAAAGTTAAATTTAACCGAAAAAGTTAATAGAGGGGAGGTGTTTGATATATTTGCCAGGTAAGAGGGGATGTAAGTGATATTATCCAACTAAGAGGGGGTGTAAGTGCTATTTGTCCAGCTAAGAGGGGAGGTAAGTGATATTTACCCTAATTTATATGTTTTTCTGGTAGTAAATCAAATTACAAATATCTTCAAGAGGCAAAACGGTAATCTTGAAATGAGAAGTAGAACACGCAAATGAGCAATTTGGTGCTAATAGGATGGGTAATTTTGAAACTATATGCCATCGTTTCACTTGCATATACTAATTTTCAAAAACTGTCTAAGGTGTCCTAGCCACTTTACCATATTTGGTTGAAACCTCTGTGCCAAAGAAAATTTCTATCAGTGGCTTGAGTAACTTGGAAATAAAGCACAGAAACCTTAGTTACACTAAGGACGACACATTCATTGTGGATCTCATCCAATTCTTGTTCGATTGCTTCAAGAACTTCACATAGTTCCATATTCATTTCCACTGTATAGTCTTGTAACATTACATCTCTTATTTCCTAAACCAATGCTGTAGCATAGAAACACCACAGACAACAATTACAACATAAACACTGCAGTCCAAAAAGGCCGCAGTAATCGCCTTGCGCAAAACCAGAAACATCTCTAATGCCATTCCTAGTACCTCTACCCAACTGTACCCATCTTCAGGAGATGGTTGTCTTGGTTCTTCATGAGTTCTGTAAGAATGCCTTTTCTTCTCAAATAGCAGCAATGCAAGCACAATGGAGACATCAGTCAACATTATTAGATAAACTGGTCGAAGACCTATGGTGCTCCTTAAGAAGCTGTTCCCAAGTAAAGGAACATTGAGATGAGATAGAACCACAATAAGGGCTATGCCAATAGAACAAAGAAGACGGGTTCTCTCGGAAGCAGAGATGGATGAACTAATTCGCCTTGCAGTGGAAATTTTGGAGTGATGCCGCCTGGGTTCAGTACTTGGTTCAGCACCTACCATTGAAGCAAGCAAGTTTTGGGCTGCTGAAGACAAGTTCATTGATGCTGAAGTCTCCACATTGCTGGCATCAAGGGGAACAGCTCTTGAGTGGTTGACACTTGTCTCAGAATTCTGAAGCTGGAGACCTGTTCTGCTTTCATTGCCAATTGCACCATTGCGAGAAGATTCGTTGCTGGTCTCAGAATTCTGAAGCTGGAGATCTGTTCTGCTTTCATTACCAATGGCACCATTGTGAGAAGATTCATTGCTGGTCTCATTTTTTGCCAAGGCAGCACCAGGGAGATTATCCTCACCATGAGAAGTAACTGAAATACCAGAAGAGATCAATGAGTGACAATGTTGAGTATGTGGGAGGAGTAGAGGACAGAATATTAAATACCACAGCCAAATTCATCTTGCAATATATCGAATCAAACTACGTTTTTTTGGTGCACTAACAAGATGAATTAACTTTTCTCAGACTTGAAGATATCGATGAAATAACTTTTCTCAGATTTGAAGATTAGCTACTACTAGGTTATCGACATGCATTGTTTTAGTTATTAATTCAAGTACTCACATAATAATCCATTACGTAGGCCACTGGAGAAAAGATAAATTCTAAGTTGAACTAAGGTAGACAAGTTAATAACCAACACCTCTTAGTGAAGATGTCATGGGTTTGACTCTTGTTGATGGCATTATATGTAATATCCCCATCCCTATATATAAAAAAAATGTCTTTGTACAAAAAAAAAGGTTGTCTTTTTAGGCCTCTCCAACATCTTGGTTCACCAATGCACCATCAAGCTATGATTAGAGCATTAAATTTAGATGCTAAATGCCTGGAGTCATGAAATTCCAATTCCTTCTTACTGGAATTACCATTTGTAACTGAAAAAAAAAAATTGATCTACCATAATAAGCTGCAATGTTAATGCCAGGAATTTTTGTCGAAATTAAGGATTTCAACAAATATAAAGATGATGCAAATGTCCCACCAAATATAAACTTGGTATGCAAACCGAAAAGGATGTGTCCTAACATGGTTTTGCTTTGTTTTTACCTCTGATGCTTAGTTTTCTACTACGAGTATAGAAGCAAAATTTTCTCCTTCCTTTGAAGGTTTTGAAGGAATTCAAGAAGGGATCAGTACTGTTCTAGTTGTTTCCTAATTCAGTTGTATAAACCCTAATCATCCAATTCACCACCCAAAGAAGGAAAAAACAGAAAAATTCTGATTAACCAATAATATATACCAAGGTGCTGTTGTTCTCAACAGTCTCAACTCCACATTCTGAGAGTTGAGCACTCGAAATCCTTCAATTCCAGTGCCTCAAAGAATCATATACAGTTCATGCGTTTGATATACTTAAATGGGCAAAACAGCTCGAAAGGACCAATTTCAGGCGTCTCTAAGCCTAAAATCTATGCTGGGGTGGAGATGGTTCCCTTGATTCCTTACCTTTTCAAAATATTTCTTTCAATTCACTAACAGATCTAACGCAGCACAATTCAAATCCCAAATCGATATCATAACCCAAACAAATTCCTAAAGTTCTTGGGGGGTAAGGGAATCAAACAAAGTTCTTGATTAAATGGGTGAGAGGAATATGTTACCACTTGTTTGAGTTGACTGATCAGATTGTTGCATGTGATTATCGAAAGAAATTTCTGGTGATGATTCTGCTAAAGAATGAAGTGGTTCTGATGATGCCGGTGGCAAATTTTGGATTCGACCGGTGATGAAAGCGAGGCGATCAGAACCCCTTTCCACAATCTTTCTTCGTCGACTCTCTTTGGTGTTCGTTGCCATATCGCTCTGAAGACTGAAGACTAGATTCTGCTTCAAACTTCGTTCGATCTATATTTCAGCCGGATTTTGCTCGACCTTTTAATCTCGACACCAACCCTAAACCCTAATATATATATATTTTTTTGATAACCCCTTAACTCGAATAATCATTTGGGCCTAATACGATGCTGATAACTATATGGGCCTGTTGGTCAAGAGTTTGGATCATAAAACCATCTTCACACCCCTTCGTCAGGCTTAGGGAGTTAGAAACGAATCCGGATCATCACCCGTCAGAGAAGGGAGCACACCCCGACGGTTTTACCACCACAAAATCTGTGGCCTCACAGATAAAAAATAATAAAAATAAAAACCATCACCCAACCCCTGGGCCCCCCTGTAATTTGTGGTGGTAAAGTCGGGGAGCTGTCCCGATGGGTTGCAGATCTGGACTCGTTAGAAACTTAGAATCCTCAACATGGGAAGGTAGAGCACTATGTTCCCCTCACACCTCTCCAGTCTTCCACATACTTAAGAGTCGGGCTCATCTATTGTTCACCTTGTCAGTACTCAAAGGAAGTCTAAATCAACTCTTCGTTAAGGAAGAACAATGGGCTACACTCATGCTTTTGAACCACACACAATAGTGAGGCCTACTTATAAATCATATAATCATACTAATCAATTCAGTGGCGGACTCACCAAGGGGCCGGGGGGCCATGGCCCCCATTTAAAAAAAATATATGTATAAATGCATATAATATCTCATTGTTTTTCTCATTTTCTTGTAAAATACCAGTATTTGGCCCGCCTCCAATATTGGAAACAAATTTAAAAGTTAAGATGAAGGATTTATTTGTCATTTTAATTTTCTATCTAAGGGTTATATTTAAAATCCAAGTTTTAAGAAGGAAAGTATTAATTCTCAATTAGAAACTAAATTTCTCCCTAAAATTTCTCCCAAATTGAAAACTAAATTTCTCCCTAAAATTTCTCCCAAATTGAAAACTAAATTTCTCCATAGACTAAAGTTTTACAACTTCTTTTCTTCTGGAATCCGGATCTTCTCCACACGATTACAACCACTCCACTCAACCAGGTATTTTTAATTAATGTCTCTCTTTTTTCGGTT
Source organism: Hakea prostrata (assembly GCF_041222555.1). Taxonomy (NCBI): domain Eukaryota; kingdom Viridiplantae; phylum Streptophyta; class Magnoliopsida; order Proteales; family Proteaceae; genus Hakea; species Hakea prostrata. The sequence continues at coordinate 760,667 of NW_028291134.1, forward strand.
TCCCCCCCCCCCCTTTCTCCCTTGATTTATTTTCTTTAATGCTTTTTTTTTTTAATGTTAAATACTTGAATACACGCTTAATGCGTTCTTTTTTTTTATTTTTTTTATATATATCTTTAAACTCATAAACTCATTTGGATTCTTATAAACTCCAGTAGATTCTTAGGCTTTGCTTTCCTTCCACTAAGTTTGGCTACCATTAATACACTATTCGAGTGTTTTATTTTTATTTTCCCCCTTTTTTTGCTAAAGATTAAATCTACATTAAACTAAAATATATAAAGAATGATTAGTGAAAATTAAATTCACCTTCCTCAACTAGAAACAGGTAAACAATGTGAATGATAAAATTAGATTAATCTGATCGATTTCATAATCAAACAAAGAATAATTATAGGAAATTTGGTGAAAAGATATCGATGACACTGGTTGTGGTTAGGAATCATAATTAAATACTAATATAAGCAAGATAAACTTTTGAAAAATACAAGAATAACTTTGAACGAAAAATCTTATGCTCGCTTCTTTATCTTTCATTAACATATGTAAATCCTCACAAAACTTGAGAAAGGTTCATAAATAATGTATTTAAAACTTAGAATGTAGAGATAATATTTGATAAAAAAAATAATTAAAAACTAACTAGGAAAACTTAGCAATAATATTTCATTATTGCTGTTTTTTTTATTAAATTAATTTTTATTTGTGGTTGATTTGAGTTTATTATGTATTAAATAATATTATGCCATTCTTGTTATAAAAAAAATTTACAGTTTTAGGCATAAATTAATTAAATACACTTATTAGTGATAGTGGTTAATTTTGGAATACAATGAAGTTTTTAGAAAAACTTGAGAGGCCTATAGCTATAGGAGAGGAAAATAAAAGAATTCAAAAAGATTTGAATTTTTTTTTTTTAATAGTAGATCAATGAATCTTTTTTATGTTTACTTATTTCATGGTTGATTACAAGTTTAGGAGAATGTTTTTATTCAACTTTTCAAATTTAACAATTAATCAAATCAAATGGATATAAGAGAATGAACTACTTCTACGGCTTCCTTAGGAGTGAATCGAGTGGTGCAGTCGTCAAAAGTAGAAGAATTTGTTTAACCATGGGAAAGAAGTCTACCATTGAATCTTTCTTCAAAAGAAAAGGCGTTGAGAATTACATGGTTGATGCATCATTGCCTACCTCTATTCCTGAGACCTCAATTCGTGAAAAACGTCCTAAACAGTCTCCAATACCTGAAAGCGAGCAAAATAATGATTTTGAGTGTGATCCAGGGTTGAGAAAACAAATTTCGGATTATCCAGTTGATCAACATGATGAAATTAGGCGTCGTTACTTTAAAGCTAGACCATATCAGCTTATTCTTCAAGAGTGTCCAAAATCTGGGCCATCAAGTCATCTGATGAGCACATTTATGTGTGAAATCTTAGGGCATAAAGCATGCATTTTATACACTTAGAGTGGAGTTACCTTGGGTTTTATGTTGTTTTTCCAAATTTTAGGACTTTTCAAGATTTAAGCAAATATTTGGAGTTTTGGGCTTGAATCATGCTATTTTACACGTCAAGAAGTCCATTCAAATTCTCAAATGCGAAAATGGGCCTGATTTCGAGCATGATGGGCTAGAGATGTGTGATTATGGGCCAACTCCGAAATATTGAAGAGATAAAGACGGCAAATTTGATCACTAGTGAGATTTTAAATCAAATCTACAGAGATATTATTGAGAGAGTCCAAATGGAAAAGAGTCATTGCATACCTCAATATCTTATCTCTTATCTTGGATTTAATTAAAGAAAGAAAAATAGGAAAAAGAATTATATTCAAAAAGAAAAAGAGGAAAAATCCCGTTTTTGAATGCCTCTGTCCAGTTTCGATCAAACCCTTCATCGAACGGTCATCCGATGTCCGACCGTGCTGATTTTTGGAGGAGAGCTTCACGACTACATAAACCTCAAATCCAACGGTGGAATTATGCATCTGATCTCTCTAATTCAGCGCGATTATTACATCAAAACCCTAATTGGTTGAGTCAGATAGAAACCCTGAGTTTTATTCAAATTCAGCCGTGCTTCATATCTCATGTAAACTCTATAAAAGGAGAGCATACTCCATCAAAGGGGAACATGTTTTAGAGCTTAGTAGAAGAATCTTTCTTCTCTCTTTAGTTTATTAAGGTTTTCTCTAGTTTTCTTTGCTTGCATTAGTGAGATTTAAATTTCTAGATTCAATGTTTAAGTTTAATCTTTTTATGTAATGCAATTCAAGTTCAAGCTTCAAGTTCAAGTTTCAATTTTTTTTAGATTCGTTTTTCTCTGGGTCTAGCAATTGCAGATTTAGATCATTCTAGATCTAGATCTGGTTGTTAGGGTTGGTTGAGATTCGAATCGTTTGTTCAATTCGCAAGTAAGTAACCTTCTTTATTAATCTTCTCTCCTCCCTCCATTCCCGCTTCTATCTACCCCTCCATATTCTTAATTTAGGATTTACTTTCAGCATTATTTATTGTTCTCCCTTCCCCTGGATCGTTGATCAGAGATGCCTACAGTCATGCCTCTCTTTGGTTAAGGCTTCCTTTTCCTTTAATTGCTTTGTTTATTTATTTTCTGTTATTTACTTTCTGCCTATTCATTCATTATCTCGGACCACATAATCGGAGCAAGCCTACAGTCGTGCCTCTGCTTCTAGTGACGGGTGGTGTTGCATCTGCATTTTAGCTATTTCCTTTTCTTTTTATTGTTTTGTTTATTGCTTTGTTATTTACTTTCTGTTATTTACTTTCTGCCTATTCATTCATTATCTCGGACCACATAACCGGAGCAAGCCTACAGTCGTGCCTCTGCTTCTGGTGATGGGTGGTGTTGCATCTGCATTTTAGCTATTTCCTTTTCCTTTTATTGCTTTGTTATTGTTCGCATTTTTTTCCCTGTTTTTTATTTATGCATTGATTGTGTTTAATTTATTTTTCGTTTCAATTCGATTGCATTAGACATATAGATTATGATCGTTTAGTTTAGTTAATTAGTTAACAAAAATTGAATCATTCCACTCTCGCATTACTATTAAAAAGTTCAATTCTAAGTGGCATATCTCCCTGAGATCGACCCGTTAGCTACACGATACCGTGCGCTTGCCGTTACTTTTAAAATTCACAAACATCATCCTCGACGTTTTCAATCTTCATGGTTTAAGGTTCATCATTGTTTGTTAGAATTTCTCCTTTTAAAGATGCAATATTTTGTTTGCCATGTTTTCTTTTCAATAAACTTGGAGCAAACTCTAGACAAGGGACATTCACTATTGATGGATTTAAAAATTGGAAGAAAGTGGGTGGAAAAGAGTGGTTTAATAAATAATGTGGGAATGCAAATCAACTCATGCCACGACGTTGCTCAAAAAGATTGTGCAAACTTAATGAAACAAGATCAACATATTGATTTGATGATTGGAAATTATACATCTCAAGAGATTGAAAACAATCGCCTGCGCTTGAAAGCCTCAATTGATGTGATCAGATTGCTTGTGTCTCAAGGTTGTGCTCTTAGAGGTCATGATGAGAGCAAATATTCGTCAAATAGGGGAAATTTTATTGAATTCTTAAAGTTGATAGCTTCCTACAATGATAAAGTTGCAGCAGTTGTATTGGATAATGCTCCTCAAAATGCATCGTACACATCACCTAAGATACAAAAGGAGATTTTACATATTATAGTAAATAGAGTGAAGAAGGAAATTTGTAAAGAGATTGGTGATGCAAAGTCTTGCTTAATAGTGGATGAATCTCGCGATGAATCTAAAAGAGAGCAGATGGCTATCGTTTTAAGGTTTGTTGACAAAGCGGGATTTGTACAAGAGCGTTTTTTTGATCTTGTTCATGTTTCAGATACAAAGGCCTTGACTTTGAAGACCACTATCTTTTCTTCCCTTTCTCATCATGGGCTTAACATTCACAATATTCGAGGCCAAGGATATGATGGAGCAAGTAACATGCAAGGTGAGTGGAATGGGTTACAAGCCTTAGTAGTTACCGACTGTCCACATGCCTATTATATCCAATGTTTTGCTCATCGTTTGCAATTGGCATTAGTTGCAACTTCTAGAAGTGTTGATCCAATTGAGAATTTTTTCTCCAAATTGGTGTCTATTATCAATCTTGCTAGTGCCTCCAGTAAGCGAAATGATGAGTTAAAAGTTGCTCATGCTTCTGAAATTGCATACTTGATCTCCATTGATGAACTTGAAACTGAAAGTGGGCTAAATCAGATTGGAACTTTACAACGTCCTGGGGATACTCGTTGGGTTTTCATTTGAGATCTATTTCAAGTTTGATAAGTATGTATGGTGCTACATGTGAGGTCTTGATCGCCATTAGTATTAATGGGACTACTTCATCGCAGAGAGTTGAAGCAGATTCGGCATACGATACATTGGCCTCCTTTGATTTTGTTATGATTTTGCATCTAATGCAAAAAATTATGAACATCACTGATTTCCATTGTCAAGCTTTGCAGCGGAAGTCTGAAGACATTTTAAATGCTATTCAACTTGTGTCCACTACAAAAAAAAACTTATTCTAGAAATGAGAGATGTTGGATGGGATGAGCTTTTGATTAATGTGATATCTTTTTGTGAAAATCGTAATATTGATGCCCCCAACATGAGCGTTCAGTTTATTGGAAGGAATGGTCGAGCTCACCAGCAACATGATGATTTTACAGTTGAACAACATTATCGAGCAAATATTTTTTGTGCTACAATTGATAGCCAATTGAATGAGCTAAATAGTAGATTCAATGAGCACGTTATAGAGTTGCTTACTCTTAGTTCTTCTTTGAATCCTAGAAGTGGATGCGAGAATTTTAGAATTGATGATATTTGCAAACTTGTGGCTAAATATTATCCTCAAGATTTTACTGAGCATGAGAGAGATCACTTGAAAGTACAGCTACGACACTATGAGATTTATGTAGTCAAAGGTCCATATTATCCGAACATGTCAACCATTAGCAGTTTCTGTCAGTGTTGGCGAGGTCAACAAAATCTGACATCTACCCACTTATTCATCGGTTAATCAAACTATTGATTACTATTCCCATTTCTACTGCAACTTCAGAACGAGCATTTTCTGTCATGAAGATTATTAAGACTGATTTGCGGAACAGGATGGAGGATGATTTTTTCACAAATTCTATGATGTTATATATATTGAAAGAGAAATTGCAGAGAAAATCAGTACAAAATCAATTATTGAGGATTTTCACGATCTCAAAGATCGTCGAGTTCCATTATGAGACACTTGTTTTGTGGCTTTTCACTTATTATTGTATTTTTAAGAATTTAATATAGATTTTGAAGTATTATCAGTATGCTTTTGTTTCTGAATATTAGTACTAAAAATTTTGTAATTATTGTTCGCCCCCCTATTGAATCCTGGGTCCGCCACTGACTGTTTAGAACGTTTGTCACGAGTTGAGGTCTTAGGAATAAAGGTAGGCAATGATGCATCAACCATGTAATTCTCAACGTCTTTTCTTTTGAAGAAAGAATCAATGGTAGACTTCTTTCCCATGGTTAAACAAACCCTTCTACTTTTGATGACTGCACCACTCGATTCACTCCTAAGGAAGCCGTAGAAGTAGCTCGTTCTCCTATATCCATTTGATTTGATTAATTGTTAAATTTGAAAAGTTGAATAAAAACGTTATCCTAAACTTGTAATAAACCACGAAATAAGTAAACATAAAAAAGATTCATTGATCTACTATTAAAAAAAGAAAAAGAAAAATTCAAATCTCTTTGAATTCTTTTATTTTCCTCTCCTATAGCTATAGGCCTCTCAAGTTTTTCTAAAAATTTCATTGTATTCCAAAATTAACCACTATCACTAATAAGTGTATTTAATTAATTTATGCCTAAAACTGTAAATTTTTTTTATAACAAGAATGGCATAATATTATTTAATACATAATAAACTCAAATCAACCACAAATAAAAATTAATTTAATAAAAAAAACAGCAATAATAAAATATTATCGCTAAGTTTTCCTAGTTAGTTTTTAATTATTTTTTTTTATCAAATATTATCTCCACATTCTAAGTTTTAAATACATTATTTATGAACCTTTCTCAAGTTTTGTGAGGATTTACATATGTTAATGAAAGATAAAGAAGCGAGCATAAGATTTTCGTTCAAAGTTATTCTTGTCTTTTTCAAAAGTTCATCTTGCTTATATTAGTATTTAATTATGATTCCTAACCACAACCAGTGTCATCCATATCTTTTCACCAGATTTCCTATAATTATTCTTTGGTTGATTATGAAATCGATCAGATTAATCTAGTTTTTATCATTCACGATTGTTTACCTGTTTCTAGTTGAGGAAGGTGAATTTAATTTTCACTAATCATTCTTTATATATTTTAGTTTAATGTAGATTTAATCTTTAGCAAAAAAGGGGGGAAAATAAAAATAAAACACTCGAATAGTGTATTAATGGTAGCCAAACTTAGTGGAAGGAAAGCAAAGCCTAAGAATCTACTGGAGTTTATAAGAATCCAAATGAGTTTATGAGTTTAAAGATATATATATATAAAAAAAAAAAAAGAACACATTAAGCGTGTATTCAAGTATTCAACATTAAAAAAAAAAAAAAAAGCATTAAAGAAAATAAATCAAGGGAGAAAGGAAAAAAAATTAAACCGAAAAAAGAGAGAGACATTAACTAAAAATACCTGGTTGAGTGGAGTGGTTGTAATCGTGTAGAGAAGATCCGGATTCCAGGAGAAAAGAAGTTGTAAAACTTTAGTCGTTAGAGAAGATGAGAGAATGAATAGGAAGAAAAGAGAATAAGTAGAGAGAAATTTCAGGGAGAAATTTAGTTTCCAATTGGGAGAAATTTTATGGAGAAATTTAGTTTTCAATTTGGGAGAAATTTAGTTTCCAATTGAGAATTAATACTTTCCTCCTTAAAACTTGGATTTTAAATATAACCCTTAGATAGAAAATTAAAATGACAAATAAATCCTTTATCTTAACGTTTAAATTTGTTTCCAATATTTGGGGGGGGGGGGGCAAATACTAGTATTTTACAAGAAAATGAGAAAAACAATAAGATATTACATGCATTTATACATTTTTTTTTAAAATGGAGGGCCATGCCCCCCGGCCCCTTGGTGAGTCAGCCACTAGAGAAGCCAATGGGTTCTGATCACAAGGTGGAGCTGCAGAAGGAGCAAACCCAGTATCACAATGACTGTGAGAGAGTGAATGTCCCAATTGGAGGGGAAGTGGCAGTGGAGGGTTTCCATGAGAGAGCACATTCTCCCACCAAGGCATCAAGTAATTCCATAAGAAATCATATACAAGGAGAAAATTTAGAACAAAAAATGAAATGAAAAGAATATTGCTTCATATTAATATTGGTAATTAGAACTTAGAATAATAAATGAAAAGGGAAAACTTCATCAAACATAGACCATTATCTCGGTATGATTGTTTAGTGTCAACTAAGTAAATTGGATTTGTAAGCTTTTATATTTTTCTTTTGAAATTTTGACATAATTTTCTCCAATAAGCTGCAGGTGATAATCTAGGATTTCACCATCAAAAGAGGAATGACAGAAATAATAATTGTTGAAGAACATGTCCAACCAAAACTTGATGATAATAATGAGGAGTTTGTGAAGAACCCTTGAAAATGGAGACTTTGCTTATGAGTCTCAATTCTATTTTATAGACTTTTTTTTATAATTCAAATGTATATTTTTTTAATCTTTAAAGTTCCTTTTGTTATTTGAAAGGATTTTTTTTCCTGTTTGAGTGATGTTCTTTCAATGGATTTGTTGATTAAACATAAGGTCAGTAATATCCCAAAGAGTAATTTTGTATTTCAAAGTGAGATTTATTTTTTCAAGTCATTTTTCATTTAATGGATTTAGTGATTACTTTTATCCATAACAAAAGGATTTGGTGATTATACAATGTAATTTTCCGAGCATAAGGTCAGTAGCAATGAGAGAAACAATGAGAGAAATGAGAATATAAAACGATATGTGTTATAGCTTTCAAGAATTGAACCAATGTAGAAGCGACCACCTCTCTCCAAAATGTGAGTTCTTGAAATACATATATTACAAATGACAATGTAGAATGTTGAAAAATAACAGCTACATGAGAAAGGAAGTGAAGATAAAGATTAAAAAAATATAGTCATCAGTGTTCAACTATGAAAGATGAGCAGGGCTACTTGAATCAAAAGTCAAAATAAATCTATTTCTATATTTTTTTCAAGGGCACCTCCATCCTCATGTAGCTGCAGACCTTTTACAGCTCTTTTTTCTCGCATCTCCTCATAGTTGGTAGATTGAACTTTATCTCAAATTTACTACATCACCTTAAGGAATATTATTTATGAAAAAAAAAATCAAAAAAAAATTCAAACCTTCTCATATTTACATGCTAAAAGCCACCATTCAAATATGACACTTGTCATATAAGAGGCAACAAAAAATAAATAAATTAATAGGAAGTAGATGTTGCTACAAAACTCACAACCATTTATATTGAATGAAACAAAAAATCAACAAATTTAAGTAGGAAAAAGTGAAACTAAATCCCATCTTACTTTTCTAACTACTATTAATATTTTGTCATTCCAATAACAAACTAAGCATCAAACATTGAATAAAACGCGATTACAATGAGTGGGACTATTAGTCTTTATGTTATACTGAAAGACTAATATCCGATAACACTCCCCCTCAAGTTGGATCGAAGATAACATCTGAGGTCAACTTGGACAATAGTTTTTGGAATGTTCCCTTGGATAAAGCTATTGTGAAAATATCTGCAAGTTGCTCTTCACTTCTTATGAATGGAGTTTCAATAGTTCCATCTTGGACTTTCTCACGAATAAAATGACAATCAATCTCAATGTGTTTGGTTCTTTCATGAAATACTGGGTTGGAAACAATGTGAGTAGCTGCTTGATTATCACAGAAGAACTTCATAGGTTGACTAAAACTGTCAAATCCTAATTCTTGAAGAAGAGATCTGATCCATACCAATTCACTAGTTGCAGATGCCATTGCTCTATACTCAGCTTCAGCACTAGAACGTGCAACCACACTTTGTTTTTTACTTTTCCAAGTGACTAGATTTCCTCCAACAAATACGCTGAAGCCAGTAGTTGATTTTCGATCAATAGGATTACCCGCCCAATCAGCATCATAGAATCCTTCAATAATAGTGTTCCCATTTTTCTTCATCCATATACCTCGTCCTGGAGATGACTTCAAGTAACATAGAATACGGTCTACTAACTCCATATGTCCTTTGGTAGGAGCATGCATGAATTGGCTCACATAACTCACTGAATATGCAATATCAGGTCTAGTAATAGTAAGATAAATTAGCCGTCCTACCAATCGTTGGAAACAACCAATATCTTGCAGAGGAGTAGAATCATTGACCACTTTGCTATTATAGTCCATGGGAGAATTAGCTGGTTTCACACCCATTTTTCCAGTTTCTTTTAGAAGATCAAGAGTATACTTCCTTTGACAAATGAACAATCCCTTACTAGAGCTTGCAACTTCAATACTAAGAAAATATCGAAGTTTTCCCAGATCCTTGATGTCAAAAGTTTTATCCAAATATTGCTTGAGAGTAGTAATTTCCTGATGATTATCTCCAGTGATAACTATGTCATCAACGTAAACTAAGACGACAACTATACCGCCAGTAGTTTTCTTGACAAACATTGAAGAGTCTGATCCACTTCTTTTGAATCCAAAAACTATAAGGGTTGTACTTAACTTCTCATACCACGCTCGTGGTGATTGCTTAAGACCGTATATTGCCTTTTTCAATCTACAGGCAATACCATCTTGATTTTTTAATGGATGACCTGGAGGAACTTCCATGTATACTTCTTCTAGCAAATCTCCTTGTAAGAATGCATTCTTAACATCCATTTGAAAGAGAGGCCATTCACAATTGACGGCTATTGACATTAACACTCTTACAATGTTCATCTTCACTACTGGTGCAAAAGTTTCTTTATAGTCAACCCCATATGTTTGGGTATATCCTTTGGCAACAAGCCTAGCCTTGTATCTTTCAATTGTACCATCACTGTTGTATTTGGTTTTATAGACCCATCGACAACCAACTGGGTGTAAACCATTTGGAAGTGGAACAATATCCCAAGTATGATTCTTATCAAGAGCCTTTAGTTCGTCTTCCATAGCCTTCATCCATACTGATGAATTATTGGCTTCAAGATAATTAATTGGTTCCTTATGATCATCAATGACAGTTAAAAATGTAAGAAATTGAGGAGAAATACGATCATAACAAATATGAGATTGAATGGGATATTTTACAGCATGATATGTTAAAAAGTCATGCAATCTGATGGAAGGTTTAGAGACTCGAGTTGACCTTCGAACTTGTATAGATGATGTCTGCTCATTCTCAGGTGGAACCAATATTTGTGGTTCTTCTTGAGTATCAAGATTTTGTTGCTCAATGTCGATTGATGAGCTATCTGGCATACTTGATAATGGGGTAGGAGCAAATTCTTGCACAACAAGTTCATTATAATTATCCATATTCTCCCCCTGAATTTGACTCCTGCCAGGATAAAACATGTGAGTTTCATTAAAGGAAACATCACGAGAAATAAAAACTTTCTTGGTGGAAGGATTATAACATTTATAGCCCTTTTGTGATGTCGAATACCCCAAAAATACACACTTCTGAGAGCGAGGATCAAGTTTGCTACCATGCTGCGAGTGAACATAAGCAACACAATCAAAGACTCTAAGATGAGTCATTGTAATTGGACGATTATAGAGAACTTCCAGTGGAATCTTGAATTGTAACACACTACTTGGAAGACGATTAATCAAATAACAACTTGTAAGAACAGCATCAGACCAATAAATTTTAGGAAGATTTCCATGAAAAAGTAAAGAACGGGTCACCTCCAGCAAATGCCTATTCTTACGTTCAGCAACTCCATTTTGTTGAGGTGTGCCAACACAGGATGTTTGATGCAAGATTCCCATATTTCTAAGAAAGGACTGTAAAGGAGTATTTGTATACTCTGTGCCATTATCTCATCCGCAAGATTTTAATACTAAATCGAAATTGAGTGTGAACCATTTTGCAAAAATCTTGAAATATCTCTTGAGAACTTCATTCTTGGATCGCAATAAATATAACCACGTGGCTCGTGATTTATCATCAATAAAACTAATGAATAATTTTAAACCATCTCTAGAATCCAAAGGAGAGTGCCAAACATCAGAATGCACAATCTCAAAAAACGTACTGGAAACATGAGTACTGTTCGGAAAAGGCAACCTATGTTGTTTAGCAAAATGACAAGCATCACAACAACTGGAATCAAAAGAGAAAGATGAATTCAAAAAATTTAGAATCCTATCAGAAGGATGGCCCATACGCCAATGCCAAAGTTGGGATTTCTCAGGTTTTCTCAAAGAAACCAAAGCATTGTTTGGAGAGTCCAACACATAGAGACCATCTTGCAGGCGACCTTCACCAATCGTCATTCCGGTTTCTTGTCCTGAAATATTACATTGTCCTTGGAAAATATCACACGACAATTCAAACTTTTAGTGATCTTGCTAACTGATAGTAAATTCATAGACAAAGATGGCACAAACAATGCATCTGCTTCAGTTGAAAATAAATTCAATTTCCCATGTCCTTGAATAGGAACAGTGGTGCCATTAGCAACCGTAATAGGAGGGAATGAATCCACTTTCTTAGTACTCAAATCAGATAAATAATATGAAGAATGACACATATTGTCAGTTGCACCAGAATCCACTATAAAATAATTCTGAGATAAAGTGGAAAGGGCAAGGGGAGTACCAGTGGTGTGAGCAACATTGCTTGATTCAACTACGAGCGAACAAGAACTATTTGACTGAAGGAACTGTTGTAGTTGAGATGCAATATGTTTAAGAGAACCCTAAAAATCTGAAGAGCCTGCTTGCGCAATAATTTTTGGATCTGATGTTTTAGTGGGGGTCTGATCTTTAGAAAGACGCAAGTGAGGGTGCAACTGCCAGCATCGTTCTTTAGAATGACCATCACGATTACAATGATCACAATGATAAGTAGGTCGAGTTCCACGACCTTTCCCACGATGACGACCATAAGAGACTTGATTTCCAGAGCCAGAATTAGGAAAAATATTTGTTTTTGCAACATGGGCAGTAGTCTCACTTTGATCAGTCCCTGTTTTAGATTCAGAATGCATAACACGTCTTCTAGTCTCTTCTCTCTGAATAGTGGCACAAACAGTAGTGAATGTGGGAATTTCTAAATTCATAAGTATCTGTCTTTTTAAGTCTTCATATTCAGGTTGAATACTGGCTAACAGTTGAAAGACACGGTCATGCTCATCTCTCTTCATATATTCATCAATAGTTTGGGCTGGGGAACGATACTGACGAAGTTCGTCCCATTTCTTTTTAAGGTTTCCAAGATGGTCAGAAAAAGACTGAGAAGATCCTTGCTCAACATAAGCAATCTCTTGTTGTAGTTCATAGATTCTAGAGGAATTATCAGCTTGTCCATACATAACACTTAAGGCATCCCACAGAGATTTAGCCGTTTCAGAGTAAGCAAAAATCTCATATATCTGAGGTTCCATGGAATTAAAAAGCCAAGTCATAACTTGGTTATCATTGGCAAACCATTCACCATATTTGGGGTCAGCAATATCAAGAGCTTTGGTCTGTCCATTAACATGACCAATTTTAGAACGCCCACCTAAGGCAACGGTTATTGCACGAGACCAAGTCAAAAAATTTCTCTCATTGAGTAAGGTCGAGGTAAGACGACCAGTAGATTCGTATGAAACCTTTGGATCAGTCATGATGAATACTTTTACCCGTGCAACAACCAATCAACAACCAAGCAAAGGGTTTAAAGAGATGTTTTGCCTTTCCTTTCTCCCTTTTTTTTATTTGGAGAAACAAAATCAGAATGGCAAAGAGTTTACACGTTAAACCCAAAGCAGAAAGGCAAAAAAAAAAAAAAAAAATTAAAAATAAAAAAGGTTTACACGGGTACCCAAAACCCAAAAGTCTCCACGTGAAACCCAAAAAGTGCTTTTGCTTCTTTTTTTTTTTTGGTAACCAAAACAAAGAAACAAGGAAAAAGGCTGAGTACTTAGCTGGATTTTAGGTACAAGCCGTGCAAGAACATCTCCGGATTACCCCAAAACTGAATCTTGGGGAGAAAGATGGCGGGCAGCCCTCAGATCCCCAGAAAGGGTCGAAATCAAGATTAAAAATCCGTGCAAGAAAGACTCGCAGATGCCAATGCTTCAAGAACGAGCGCACACCGAACAAATCCAGGTGATCTCTGATACCATGTTCAGAATGAATACAAGATTTTAACGTGGTTCGATCTTCAATGTGAAGTCTACGTCCACGGTGAAATCCCCAATCAACTGTGTTCTGGGGAGAGCTTTCATTATCTTTAAATAGAGATGGTAGTGTACATGATGTGGTATTTTACAATGAGTAGAGTTCTACAAGTAAAGGAACTTTACAATGAGTGGGACTATTAGTCTTTATGTTATACTGAAAGACTAATATCCGATAACGGAAAAAAAATTTTATAAAAATTTTTTTTAAATGGTTATTTAAAAACCCCGTTTTTTAAAAAAAAAAATTAAAAATAAATAAAAAATAACACCCCCCCCCCCTATTTCTCCCTTTTTATTTTCTCTTTCTTTTTTTTTTTTTTTTTTTTTTTTTTCACCCCTCTTTTTTTTTTTTTTTTTTTTTTTTTTTTTTTTTTTTTTTCTTTTTTTCAAAATATTTTAAATATTTTATAAATTTTTTAATTTTTTTTTTTTTTTCCACATCAGGTATTCACTCTCTCTTTCTCAAATTATTCTTTTCTCTCTCTTACACTCAAGAATTTTCTATTAATTTACCTAATTTTTAATGTAGACTCCACATTAAAATATAATAATATATTATGAGATGGGACCTACAGTGGGTCCCACATTGGCCCACATACATTCGCCCCCCCCTCCCAATGTTCAATCCTGGCTCCACCCCTGCTAACAAGATCGATTTAAACACCCAATTTAGCCCTCTACCAACACCATTGTGTTTTCTGACATTCCTCTCCAGCCAAGTGTAGTATGAAATCAAGAGAAAACCCTTCATCCACACATTCATGAAAGAGGTCACTGTGGCCTTCCTGCACCACCAAGCCCATACATCCTCCAACGAATGAAATGGCTCCCATCTAAACGAGAAGAGGTCATTAATTCACACCAAAGTACCCCATTAAAGTCAATACATAAACAAATGATCTATAGATACATCGTGTTAATATATGGTTTAAAAAAAAAAAAGATAATTGGTCATTAAGCATTATTTGTTTAAAAAATTCTATATACAAAAAAAAAAAGGAAAAAATATATATAATCACACAATGTATTACATAACTTGAGGGACATTTTTGTCTCTCCACATTTGAAATTTGAATATACTTAACGGCAAATAACGGTGTTTGTCTAGTTATAAGGCACATGTAAAATATTGCACTAAAGGGACCGAACATTAGTTTGTGATCCACTAAAGGGACCCACACGTAAAAAACTCTTGATTTTTTTTCCAGGAGTAATAGATGTAATTGATTACAAACACAGGAGTCTATATATAATTTTCCTATTCATAAAAAATTAAGGGTAATTTTCATCTGGACCCCCTGAGGTTTGGTCCAGGTCACTTTTAGTCCAGTTTTATTTTCTTTTGCATATGGCTCCCCTGTGGTTCTAAGAAATTATTAAATAAGGACAAACTTAACAGAATCAGTTAGCTTAATAATTTTTGTGACAAAAATACCCTTTTTTCAATTTATTTGTTTTAACCTTTTTAATAAGTTTCTTTCTTTCCAAAAAAAAAAAACTTTAGCAAATAACTCTCTGCCGGTTGAAGCTTCGAAGCCCCATCCTCTGCAACGTCTCAAAACGAAGGGAAAGGCCAACAATCTGCTCCATTTAGCTCTTTATTTTTCGGTATTGAGGTCTTGAATTTCAATCCTTAGAGATTTTGAATCTCCTCATAAATCTCTTGTTCCATTTTGAAGTTGGATTTGGGAGCAATGGCGGCAGCAAGTGTTCCGATCACCGTGAAAGAGAATCTGTGTTGAGAGATGGTTGAAGAATCTGTTTAAAGAATTCGGTCTTGAAAACCAATTTACATCGTTGGTTGGTCTGTCATGGCGTTCCAATCTCTCACCAGGACACTCTTCGAGTCCATGCCGTTCCCGGCCTTCTCTGCGCCGCATCTCCTCCCTGATAAAAATGGCAGTCTCAATCGAGAAAAAGAAGTTCACGCTTCAGAAATCCGAAGAAATATTTAATGCTGCCAAGGTACCAAAAGCCCTTCTTTTATATTCTTCGTTTTCTTTTGGGTTTTCCTGCTAATTAGGTTTGCATTTCGAGTTTTACTGTTCATTTCTTGTTTTCCGAATGGCGTTGTTAGAGAACTAAGATGAACTAGGATGATCTCGTTCATCCAGAAATTTGGTGCGATCATCAGAATGATAATTAAAAGTAGATTTTGTTATTATTATTTTTCTAATTTCCAAAATCAGCTTTGACCATATCTCAATTCATTTCATGTCTTCAATGGAAATCCCTTCATATCATAGGCACTTGCTTTGTTGAGGGTGGTTTTTCGGGTGTGGGGTGGAGGGTGTTGAATATTTTATTTCATCTGGTTTTGGATCTCCCTGCATTCTGCTAGGAGATTTGAAGTTTTGATTTATGAACTAGTTCCTGTAGCGAGACGACCAGATAAAAGAAACTGCTAAACATATACTGTTTTGCAACATTTTTTTTTTAACGTCCCTTGGAAATTCTGTGAGAGAAAGAAATTTATTAAAAAGAAAAAAATTAAAACAAATAAATTGAAAAAAAAATAAGGGTATTTTCGTCACAAAAATTATTAAACTAACGTTTTCTGTTAAACTTGTCCTTATTTGATCATTTCTTGAAACCACAGGGGAGCCATATGCAAAAGAAAACGTAAACTGGACTAAAAGTGACCTGTACCAAACCTTAGGGGGTCCAGATGAAAATTACCCAAAAATTAAATATTATTTTCAACCCCTTTCTTTAAATTTTTTTTATTTACTACTATTTCAGAGAACTCAGAGATATTGGGAACACTCAAGGGAATAAGAAATTACTCACGAATCATGAAGAAGCACACCTATATTGTGTGAGACCCTCTTAAATGTCTACAAAAACATTGTAGTATATTCTTCTACTGATATATAGAAGCCTTAAATTCTTACTTAGCTCAATAGCATTTTGAATCACTCTCACTGTAGAGAGAAATCCCTATAGCTAAGGTTATGAATCCAACATGAAAAGGTTTCCCCTGGCTCCAATTTGGGCTTGGACCTCTAATCTTTTTGTGAACATTTTGACTACAGCTCCTCTAATGCTCTAAAATAATAAAATAATACGATATAACAATAATAACAAGTCTTATAATTGAGTTGGGTACATCGATTATTATCTTTCGATCAGTTTTGTTTGAGGTTATATTAGATATAAGTCGTAAGTTGTGCATATCCTCAGTTCTTCTAATTCCTTCAATCCAAATTAAATCATTTTTCATGTAAGAACATTTACACGCCTTCATTGAACGTGTTGTACCATTTCAAACGACTTTCTTCAAGTTTCGAAACCTCATTAGGAACACAAAGCATAAAAATTCCAGCATTGGTTTGTCTAAACCCTTATTTATATGGTTTTCATATCATGGTAGATAAAATAGTTTAAGTTCAGAATAACATAACCATTAATAATAGAAATGAGAACTAATCGAAATACATAATTTCCTCTCGCACTTCAACTTATTTTTATTACTAACTAAAACCCACTTGATGAACTTCTACTTCTCATTTACTTTAATGTCTTATGATGGAAAGTGTTTGTCCATCGCATCATACATCAGATATGGTCTTGGAGTCTCCATCCTCTGACATATTTCGCCCTTTTTGAAGAACATGATTGTTGGAGCTGAATTCACTCGCATGCTTTTGGCAACTCCCTGTGTTGATAGGGTTAGCATGATTAGTGAAAAATAAAAATATAAATTAAAAAAAAAAAAATATATAGATAATGCATACTAAATAATGATTTGAGGTACATGGGTAAAAATTAAAATTTTACTTCACTTCAAATCCTTCTAGGATATATTAAGAGAAAATCGGATCATCTCCCCGTCAAGGGGAGCACAGAGTGCTCCCCCATGGCTTTCTAATCACAAAAATCAGTGGGACACTAGTGGAAAAAAAAATCTATTTTTTCCAAAAAATGTTTTTCACCGTGGGCCTCACTGATCTTTGTGGTCAGGAAGCGTCGGGGTCGCTGATCCGGAATCTATTAAGAGGGGGATTCTATCTCTATTCACTTGTGATCCATTTTTAACAACAGGATGAAGTGCTGATGTGAGTGATCTTGGGAGGGGACTGAGTGTGGGTAGGTTGGGGGAGGGACAAGCACGTGGGGAGGGATATTTTAGTTATTTTACAAACAAATTTAACACTTCTCTAATGGTGTTAGTTGTCATAGAACCAAAACATAATTTCTTGCACTAAGGGGACCCAACATTAGTTTATGCTATACTAAGGGGACCCATGTGTAAAAAACTCTTACATATATTATCATGGTGAGTCGAACGAACTTACGACCTCTAAATTAAGAGGTGTTGATCATCACCAGTTTAGCAACCCTTTTATGATAGAGATACTTGATTTAACATTGTGAATTAAAACCTTGAGACTTAAGGTAGATTCATTCGCATACCTCAAATTGGCGCAAGTCCAGCTGCACAACATCAACTTGGGGGTATTCTCTAGCCAAATCACGAATTATTGGTGCAATTTTGTGGGCTTGTCCGCTCCATGGAGCAGTGAAAAAGGCTAACACCTACATTAAAAGGAGATAACCATAAAAATGTATTTAACATTCGATCAAAATAAAAATTGCTCTTTCTGGTATCAATTTTCATTATTATTTTTTGACTTTTCTTTTTTATGTGTTTGGTATTCATTTTAAATCTTATTTTTCTATAAAAGAATAGAGCCCCCCCCCCCCCAATTTCCTAATCTGGGTCAAAAACTCAGTTTGTTTATTTTTGTACAAATTCACTTAAAATTTAAATGCAAATTGATAATAAAATATTAATCATAATATTCTTTTCTTTTTATGAAAAAAACCCTATTGTTTCTCCATTTTCTTGCTTCCATTTTCTTACTTCCAGACCTTAATGACCCGTTCTCAACTTTCAGTGTCATTTTTTTCTATCTATATTTTATTTGGACATACCAAACTTATTTTTGATTCCATAATTTATTTTAGACAAAAGTTATCATCATTTTGATTTTTGACAAAAAATGAATATTAAATTCATTTATTTAAAAAGGTAAAATTGAGAATGAGAATTAATACCAAACTTGAAAATTTTTCAAAATCATCCAAACATTTATCATTTTGAAGGAAAAAAAAAACTAAAAATAATATACATTTGAGAAGGAGAAGAAGACATATTATGAAAGTTTTGAGAAGAATGAGACAATAAATAGTTGTTGTGCTAAAAGTGTTTCTTGAAGCCAAAAATTTCATAAATTTTAATTTATATTGCAAAAATAGTTTTCGGCCAATTTTTCTCTTCTCAAAGCAAGAAAATCCATAAAATATTTTTCGATAGGTTATCAAAGAGTCCTAAGTTTGTAGTAGAATAATATAATAGACATAGAATTTCAAGCAATATTAAATGTTCAAAATTGGTTAAATAATACATATAAGTAAGAAATTATTATGAAGATGAAAATAATTAAAAATTCATTCCTAAAAATTTCACATAGTAAGGGTTTGTATAGTAACAATTATATTTCTTATTTCTTATGCTTTTTTACATTTGTGTGGATAGAAACAACTCAAACCATGTATACGTAATCAGTCTATTTTTTATGTTTCTTTTTTCTTTCATTTTTTAAATGAACCAACATATTAACATAATTTTGAAACTACTTTGAAAAGAAGAAAAAAAAAACCTTGCATCTCTTGAAAAGACGGGGGGGCATTTTTTTATTTTTAATATATATCAAAATATAACCTCCTATTTTAAAACCCAAAAACCCAAATTTCTTTTTTTATGTTTTTTTTTTTTTCTTTTGGAGTTACAAAAGCCTTCTTTTTAATGCAATCATACATAGTTTCAGCACTCAAAAACAATGATAAACAATAAAAATGTATAGAATCAAGAAAATATATTTGTTACCTAGAAATAAGGAAACCAAAAATGATATAAAAATATTAACATAAAACCCCTGAAACACAATATCTTGTACAAATAAAAATAAGATTCAAAATTTTATAAAGACATTTCCATCAATAAATTCCCAAAAAAAGAATTTAATTAAGATTGACAAGACCAACACCAATTGTGGGATTATATATATAAACAAATATTCAGCAATTAAGTATTTGATCAATGAGCACTCAATCATGATGTTCAATAAAAAGTATGTTTTTTTTATTGAATTAAAAAGTATATTTACAAATTACAAGCACAAGAAGGAACAAATAAGCAAAGACAAGAGAGGTACCTTATCTTTTTTCTGGTATTGGTTCCACTCTTCACGCTTGGACAAGAAAATAACGTTACCACCCATTTGTTCTTTCTCTTTATTTTCTCTTCAAACACTTGATACATTATGAACACAAACTAGTAGATATATATGATATAAAAAGTTATTCCCTTCTAAGCTTTATAATATAAAAAGGTTATTCTCTTCTAAACTTTATCTTTCAAAGAAGCATCTAGACTTTATACTTTCGGTATAGAAAAGGAAAATCATATACCAGAATTTGAGATATCAATTCATTACCCAGCCCAAAAAATTTCTATTCTTTAAAGAAAGAAAAAGAGACACCAAGAAGGGTACAAATGGACCACTACTTTCTTAATGTGGTTTGGCCAATTAAGTTACTTTTTCATTGGATTCCAAACATTTAATCCTCTTTTCAACTTGTTGCATCTAAAATCTGACTCTCCAGGCAAATTGAAGGTGAACCTACTAATTTTGGATTTGACCTATTCATGAAACAAAAAAGAGTATGGACCAGCTACAGGGACTAGGAAACCGACTTCGACGATCAAGTCAGTATGAATAATATCTTCCTAAGCTACTGGGGATTATAGGCAAGCAAGAGATAGTTTAATAGATTTATGTTGTTTGAACTTGTCATCAGATCTTCTAGGTGCCATCTCGATCAAGACTCAAAAAGAGTCCATTTTTTTGTGCATCTCAATTGGGCATCTAGTGTCTTGATTAAGGTCATGTTTCCCATGGTGGATACAACTCTCTTGCAAACTTCCTTAGAGCATGTTTGGTTACTTGAGTATGAAGATTTTAAAAATCTAAATATTTCAAATCTATAGAGTCATGGTTCATAAAATTAATTGTTTGGTTAGTTTGAATCTTTTATTCATTTTGTTAGCACTTGAGAGGTAGATTCCAGTCCTATTGAGTCAAATTTCATGAATATACACATATTTAATAAAAGTTCCCTTCCACTACCATTTTAAGATTCACTTAGGGCCTGTTTGGTTACTTGAGTATGAAGATTTAAAAATTTAAATATTTCAAATCTATGGAGTCATTGTTCATAAAATTAATTGTTTGGTTAAGTTGAATCTTTGGAATGAAATCTGTAGATTCATCCTTAAAAAAATTTATGGAGTCATCATTCAAATGTTTGACGCTTTTATAGTAGGGATGAAATCTATTGATTTCACCTCATACCCATAAATCTACAGATTCACATTTTTAGTATAAAAAGGTGAATCTCTAGATTTCATGAATCTAGGATTCACACAAACAAACAAGTATAAATCTCCCATTTGTGAATCCAGAGATTTCAAATCTCTTAGGGCGTTGGACCCGAGGAAGATAGGGCGGGTTACAGAACCAAGATCAAACTGGATTCAGAACGAGAATTTTACCCGTGGTGAAAAATCTAGATTCAGAAACAGAGATTCACCTTTACACAAAAGGAACGAGATTATGGGTAGGGGTGAAATCCAAAATTTTCAAAAAGCTACATTTGCCCAAAATCACGCGATCAAATAATTTTTTAGGATGAATCCACGGATTTCATTCTACAACCAAACATTTATTTTTATAAATTATGACTCCATAGATTTAAAATTTCTAAATATTTAAAATCTCCATACTCATGTAACCAAACAGGCCCTAAATCATGTAACTAAACAAGTCCTTAGTGAATCACAGTTCTTGCCATAATAGGATCTCTTATTGGGGACCCCACATGTGATTCGCTTGCTGTTCTTATTAAGAGTTGGGCTTTTGTACCATTCTTCACTCAAGCTCGAACCCTCGTATGGCCTAATTTGGCCTGATTCTGTTAATTCAAAAGTTAACCCAAGCTAAGCCCCATTGGTATAACACAAATTAGTAGGAGTCTTGAGGAATCTTTTAATGTTATTTACTTCTTACGTGAATGATAAAAACACTTCACTAGAGACTCACAAAAGAGAGAGCATTATGCCTTGATATCAATTCTTATTCTCATTTTCTAACATTTTTCATTTTTTTGATGTGTTTGATATCCATTTTAAATCCTATGTTTGTTAAAAATTGTTGCTCCAAAATCTTGTTTGCTAGTGCAAGCAAACTGACCTTCAAAACGTGCTTGACCTGATTGGTCGAGGAACGCCTCTGACGAGCAAGTTAGTGAATGCACACAACTTTAGAAGTAGAACATAAGTTGTAGAGCTTTGAATGCTAGGTGGAGTACTAATGGAATGCGTACATGATTATGGCTGAATGTGAGGTTTATATAGTTACCTTGATGATAGTTTGATCGAACAAGTGTTGATCGTCAGATTTAGGTCATCCCTGATATAATGGTGATTGAATTCGACTAGAACTCTTTGACTAATCCCGACTCTATGCTAGGCCAATAATCTTATTTGGAAGTTAAGGGAGAGTTTGTTATAATTCTTCCACCATACATTACTTAACGCATACATCACGTTGCTTAGTTCACCCATGTTCAACCAGGTTCCGATTGGTATCGTTCATTCATGGTTGACCCTAGTCGATCCAGTTCATTCATGGTCAACCCTAGTCAATCTATTTAAGGTCGACAATATCACTAGCCCCCCATTCACTTGGTCGGGTAGCTTTAGCGCTTGGACCAAGGGACTACAAATCTAGCCTTGGAGACCATGTTCTTGCTCGAACAAAACAATGATGGTTGGCTAAATCTAAATTGTCGTTTATCTGTTCAAAAGGCAGCACATTGATGGGGAAAAGATCGTTGAGCGTGCAAACTTGCATCATTTCTGCTACTTAAAGCATTGTTTAGCTCGAGCCAATTTTTTGATCAAATGCTTCTGAATTTCGTAGTGCTTGAAGTATTGTTTTGGTCAAGCAGAAAAACCATTGCTTTGGTTGAGTAGAATCATTTTAGTGCTTGACCGAAGAGAAAACATGTTTGCAGTTATTGTTCTGATCGAGCATATGCATCTTTCTAGTCAAGTAGATTCATTGCTCTAGCCAAGCGGAATCATTCCAGTACTAGTCGAGTAGAATCATTCTGGTGCCTGAACCATCTTAAAAAGACTTGCTCAAAAATTGAAAGATTTGCATTAATGCTTCTTTTGGATCAGCTACTTTTGTTGGTCGGTCTTCCCCTTGGTAGACCATACTTTGTAAAATTCCTTGATCGACCTTGACCTTGGTCGTGCACGATATTCACATTTTTTGCAACTTTGTCAGAGACGTTCCTTTAGTTGTACTTGCTTTGTCGACCACCTTTCTAGTCGATCAAAAAATAATGTTCCAAAGTTGGCATGGTTTGGCATGTTCATTTTAGGCATATAACTCAACCTTTTTCCCTGAGCACGGTGACTTGAGTTTTAAGCAATTCTAGGTACCTTTCCCAGAAGCTGTAAGGAGTTACTCAAAAATCGAGAGTATGTATTACTAAAAAAAACGAAAGATTTGCATTAATTCTTGGGTTGCTAATTAGCGAAACAAAATTAGGGCTAAACCCTTTACTGATATTGAATCAAAATTCTTTTAAGGAAAGTAGAAAATGAAATGCATTATTGAAACCTTTTCCCAGCCATTTATCCTTCAAAAAAGAATTGTCTTACCATCGCCAATGGAAATGTTGCAAAAAGACCTCACCAATGCCATCTCCTTTGCTGTCGCCTTTCATAATGGAGAATCCATAGCAGCCCACTTCGAGCTGCACCATATGTTTTCATAAAGAAGGACTACCCCACAAAGATTCCTATTGTATAACACCCCAGACCAATTTCATAATAAAGGCACTATTCATCAAATATAAATTTCTGAAACCCATTTCACCAACTTGTTTAGCACTACAGAAGATATCCCAACTCACTAAGGCTCTTTTTGGTATCAATTATCATTGTCAATTATGAGAAATTTTCATTATTTTAAATTGTTTGGCATCTATTCTGAGTTTTATTTTTATTTAAAATAATAGAAAAACCTCCAAAATCCATAATGAACTTTTTGTCCATTATGGATTATGATGAGAATTTCATTATCTTCATTTGTGTAAGTTTATTTAAAGTTCTATAAGTAAGATGAGGGTAAAATAGTCAATACACATTCTTTTATAACAACCATACTTTTTCCTTCTTTTCTCACTTGTTTACTATCATTTTTAACAATTTTTTATCTTGACACCAAACTTATTTTCCATTTCATAATTTATTTTCGATAAAATTCACCAAACCATTTTTCATTCTTGACCAAAAATGAATTTTTGTACTTATTTATTTTAAATAGGCATAATAGAGAATGAGAATTGATACCAAAAAGAGCCTAAATGAGTTCGTCTTTGCTCTGGTGCATCACCCTATACTGCTGTTTGCATAGAATAGAAAGGAATGGCTTGTATCACTAATTTTGCCAACACAATTCTTCCTGTAAAAGAGAGGGAATTTGTTTTCTAGGAAGCTATGTCTATCATGGATTTTGATATGAGATAGTGATAATTTTGCTTTTCTCACTCTTGCCATTCAAAATTGAAACCCCAAGATAACGGCCTATATCATCCATCAAAGAAAAGCCACTTTCTCTAGTAGTCTCTTTAGCCAAAGGACCTGCCAAAGTGCCAACCCTTCAGAGAAAAAAAATACAGGTTTTTTAACCTTGCTTACTGAGGCATTACAGAACTTCTCCAAACACTCCTTGATATGGATAATTTGGTGTTTAGAAGCTTCAGCAAATTAAAAAAAACATCATTTGAAAAAATTAAGTGGGAAATACCAACTCCCCTCTTTCGAAAATGAAACGGATCATTGCTCGGTTGCCACAAAATCTTGAATAATGTAGGTCAATCTCTCCATGCATATAACAAACAAGCAAGGGGATAATGAGTCACCTTGTCGAATACCCTTGGAGGGTTGGAAGAACTCAATCACTTCGCCATTCCAAAGACCATTTAGTTTGGAAGTGGTTACACACATCATGATAACATTGATTAAACTTTGAGGGATTCCAACCAGAGCTAAGGATTCAGCAATAAACTCTCAATTCATCATGTCATATGCTTTCTCTAGATCAATTTTAATGGCCATAAACTGAGTTTTTTTCCCCTACTTCTCATTGAGTGAAATATTTCCTGTGCAACTATTATATTTTCCCTTAATTTAAAAGCAATAGATTAATTAAATGATGAAATGTTTAGTTCTTGAGTAAATTATTGGATTTATAGACAATTACATCCATTGTTTTGGAAGAAAAAAAAATCAATTACAGATGCACTCATGGAACTTTTTGTTGATATTTCGAGCACAATGAGCCAGGCAGATTCAGCGGGGGCCGAAACAAGCGAAACGATATTCTATTATAATCGCCGGAAAATCGACGATTTTCCGGTGAATCCAAGGAAAATAGCCGGAAAAGAAGAGGAAGAAAGAAAGAATAGCCGGAGAAGAAGAGGAAGAAAGAAAGAGAAAGAAACAGAAGAGAGATTGGAAGAAAGGTTCCGGTGACTAATACTTTGTCCTGCTCCGGCGAGTTGGCGAGAAACAATCGGCAACACCTGCAAGAAATCACCTGCAAAAAATACCGACGAAGATGAAGTGAGAACTGAGAAGAAGTTTTAAGTTTTAAATATTTTTGATATTTGAAAATCAGTCACCGTGGTTCAAGGAGAACCACGTGATATTTTGCTGCTTTTGCAGGGTATTTCAAATCATCATTATATTTATTTATGAATAACAATGGTAGAACTGACCGATTGATGTTGACATTTATAATTTTTATTTTTTAAAATTTGAAATTTAAATGACAACTTGGGCGAATTATCGCCGAGATTTCGGCGATATTTCGCCCTTTCGCCTGGTTCGCTGGGTAGCGAACCAGGCGAAACCAACGAACAATCGTTCCCTGGATGCACTCATACTTTTAAGGATTAGAGTTGAAAGACGATGCATCACTAAACAAATATTTAAAATATTAATTCTCTCCTTGTTCTTCACCCATTCTTAATTGCTGAGTTTTGTCTTGACAAGCTTATATACACCTTCACTACGTTATCAAGAAATTACTTATAATTATTTAAATATATGACGAGATTTTGTCACTCCTGCAAAGGAATGCTGTGGTATTATTGCTAGCTCGATCACCCCATTTTTTTTTTTTTTCTACAAATCCATTATTGGATAATTATTGTGAACTTAGTAGGTCTTACAGAAAATGAAAAGGTAAAAACTTGGGCCCATGTAAGACCTTGCAAACCCAATAAGCTAGAAATACCAAGGCCCATGAGTTCCTCATGTGGGTTGGGCTTCCGAAGCAAATTAAAGCTAGAGGTTAGGTAGGTTAGGTTGGATTGGGCTTGGGTTACTCCTTAATCACGAGATGGGCTTGAGCTTAGCAAACCCAACCTAATCCATCCACAACCAAAGTGAATTTGAACTAGGAGAAAAGTCTGTCCATACATTGGGAGATGTTAGAATTGGGTACCAAAAAATTACAAACGGGAATGAGAATAAATTGAAGCAACACGAAGATTTGAAAGTGGTTCACAAATCAACATGATATGCTACATCCACAGGCAAAGAAGAAGAACTTTAACACTGTAAGATTACAATGAAGATCTCTTAACCAATTGCCAAAATAGAGTTATAAAACCCTCACTTCAGAACTTTGAAAGGTTAGATTCTCCAAATCTCAAAATAACAATAAATCGAAACACGTAAGGTACATATTTACAGAGTTCTGATCAGGTAAATTGAGTTGACCACTAGTTTTGGTCTTACCATTCCAAGAAACTGTGCCCATGTACCCTAATTGGACGGAGATCAGTGAAGGGCTCGACTAGCCTATGCTTCCATCACAAATCTCAGAAAACAAGTAAGGAATTGAAATTCATTCATTCAAACATTGGCAAATTAGTCATTCATGATATTGATCCTTGAACTTGAGATGTAAAGTTGAAAGACATACAGAAAATTAAAGAAATCTCTCTATTTTTACTTTTATTATTTGCGATAAAAATAACAGACATTAACAATCAAAGTCAAGCAAGTATGCAAGCATAAAGAAAATTAGCGATAATATAATGATTAAAACTGATGATAATAGACCGAAGATTACGCATTTATAATGTTTGAATTATTGGATTAGAACTTGAACAAGTCAACTTTAATTTGTCAATTATTAATTGCAAATTTATTCCTGAAAACAACTTTTCGCATTAAGATATTTAATGCTGAAGTTATGAAACTATCTTTATCGATCTTGTCAAATTCCATGACATGTTCCAACTATATTATATCACTACTAATCATAAATTATGGGATTAGAGTTATTTATATTAATCACGACGTGAGATCATCTTTAATTTCTTATCTAGAGGATACTTGTTGTCCCATTTTAACGTATTATGAACGATATAATCAAGTTACTGAAAATTAATAATACTACTTGTTTCTCTAATTGATGATTAATTAAGTTATAATTGACAACTCTTAGTTTCAACCACATTATTGGAGGGGGGGGTCCAATCATAAACACTGAATAAGGGGGCCAATATATGGGGGGGGGGAGGGGGGGGGGGGGGGGGGGGGGGGGGGGTGCCTCCCGGGGGGGGGGGAAAAAAAAAAAAAAATTTAAGATAGGGGGGGGGTTAGATAATTAATGAATGTTCTAATATGGGAGGTTTTGTACCCAACCAATGTGGGACCCGAATGGGGCTAAATCAGATACTTAGTTGGGACCTTGATCGACTAACTAAGTAAAGGCGTCACTCACGCTGGACCTGAATGGCAACAATGCCCTAGATAGAAGGTCAACTACAAAGATCAATGATTAAGCGGGATAACCGACGAGGAGCGTACTCAAGACAGATATGACGGCCAACATCAGGGAAGCTTGTCCAACCCCGAATAGGTAACCAATACACTATTTAAACAAGAACTCACCCTTCCGGTAAGCAACCAATACATTTTGAACATAATCTTGTGTAACTCTTGCATGGGATCTTAAGATGTTCACTGTTTGACTTAGCCATCGGAAGTGGTTGCCCGACATACGAACCAGTCCGCTTCTAACCTTTCTTGCAGGACTCATTGTCTTTAGAGATTAAAGGAGCTCAGTTGGCATCTGGATCGTAACTGAGACGCATCACGTTCGATCTTTTCAAGTTTAGATCCACTCTCCCAGCATCCATGAGCTCTACACCTTTCAATGGAGGTAGGTTTGTCATTTTACCCTCACTTTGTCTAGAAATGTAACTCCTATTTATATCTTTCTCCTATTGATATTTTATAGTGTATTTCCAAGTTTTTAGGGGTACATAGTTATATACTTTCTAGCATGGTTTTTATACTCACCCAACAAAAAATATCTCCTCAAAAAGAACAAGAAAAGAATATCTCTGCCTATGTCTAGATTTCATTATCTTTTGTGGGGTTTCTTGTCTTCTCTTCTCTTCTCTAATATGTCGCAGTCTTACCTTATGGATGATTTTTTTTTGTTACTCTTTCTTGCAAAGTCTAACTCAGACAAAAGATTCATTCTTAAATATAATAAAATAGATAAACAAGATCTTTCAAGATTGATGAGCCTTACTCTATTTTTGAAGTATGATTTGAAGAATGAAGATATCACCATCCAGTCTACCTTGACTTTTTCAGCTTTCATCAGCTAACATTCACAGATATCTATTTATTAATATTCAAAGATAGACTCTTTGTCCTCTAAATGTGTGATAGAAGAACATCAAAACAACAGTATGTTCGATGGCATTAACTATATATATAAAATCTATCTTGAGGAAAGAGAATTTCTATTTCTAATCGGTGGTCCTTCTAAAGTGCAAAATATCGGTGAATTTCGTCATTTTGCCCCTTGGAGAAAGTGGCAACACGGAAAAATTCTCCGATGTTTAAGCCAAAATTTTGCCTTGTTTCGATAGGATTTCGACCCCCAGTTTCCCGGGAGATTATGTCATTTTTTGGCGAAATTCGATGTTTAGCCTAATTTGAGGCCAATAAACACTCTGGGAATACTATTTTGGTCCAAACATCACCTAAACTGATGTTTTGAATCGGATGGGTTTCATCGTCAAAGAAGGGGAAGGGGAAGGGGATTCAAGCCAGTGAATCAAGGTGAAGGGACAGGGGCATTAAGGTAATTTTACTGCTTAAAGGACATTTAGGTAATTTATATTTCAAAATTTAAATGAGTTGAATACAAGTAAATATATTTTGGTCATTTTATACCTTCACTTAACTGAGTATGTAATTGTAAATAATTTGTAATTTTGACTGTAAATACCATATAATTTATAATTTGTACTTTACACAAATGAAGTCATTTACTCCAATTTTGCTTCTGTAGTGCGTAATTAATGCGCACTACGGGGGAGCGGGAACCCGGAAGAGAGGGGGGGGGGGGGGGGGCGGTGGGAGGGGGCGAAGGGGGGGACGGGGGGGGGGGGTGGCGGTCCCTGTAATTAAATAATCCAAAAATCCAGTTTACCCCTTTACGTTTACCGTGTGAACAGGGTTTTATGATTTCGGTTCGGTCTGATGCAAACCAACCGGTCCATCTTAGCGGTTCGACTGGGTATAGTAAATGTAAATAAACGTGTATTCCATACTACCAGCCTATACGTATATACGGTTGTACAGTAAACGTATATACAACCAGTTCAAAATCGTAAGAAGCTAAAAAACCAACCCGCCCATTTCATTTTCATTTCGTTTAGCTTGAAGGCTGATCCGAAGTTACAATAAATCGCAGCAGAGAAGAAGAAGAAGAGGAAGAAGAGGAAGAAGAAGCAAGGTGTTCATCGCAGAGGAAGAAGAAGCAGCGGTGTTCACGAAACGATTTCGTTTAGCTTGAAGGCTGATTCAAGTTACAATGAAATCGCAGAGAAGAAGAAGAAGAGAAGAAGAAGAGGAAGAAGAGGAAGAAGAGGAAGAAGAAGCAGCGGTGTTCATCGCAGAGGAAGAAGAAGCAGCGGTGTTCATCGCAACGATTTCTGTTTAGCTTGAAGCATCGTTAGTTGAGTTCGAAGAGGAAGAAGAAGGGGGGGGGGGAAGAAGAAGCAATGGAGAAGAAGAAGAAGCAGGGAAGAAGAAGTCTGAAGCTCCATCTCAGATTTAGAGAAATCGATTTCAGATTCGGTATTGTCTCGCTCTCCTCTCGTCTCGCGATTCTTCTTTCAAAAAGGTAATAACCAACTCATAAAACCCTTACCATGGAAATTCCCGATGATGTGGTCGAAACCCCGATTTGGTCGTTGCTTAAAGATGAAAATGCTCGAATAACTTGATGTGGTCGAAACCCGATTTGGTCGTTGCTTAAAGATGAAAAATGCTCGTAATAACTTGATTTGGTCGGTTTTCTTTAGTATTTGTTGTTTTACCTTTTGTGGGGTTGTGGAGGGGTTTAATGTTGTTGTTCTTTTAGCATTCAAATGTAAGTATAGATCAATGCAAGGTAACCGTAAGTGTGTAAGTAAAGTAATGACACTAATGTGTGGAATGGATATTGGAACTCCAAATATAGACAACAAATACTAGTCATAATACCAATGATTAGTAGTAGGTGCAGATAATTAGTAGACTGTACAATGAAAAAGAAACATATAAAACCACCGGAAATAAGGAAGCAATGCCTCTTCTCTCGAGGCATTTTTGACTCATCAAAATCCCGAGCCACATTTGGAGACCGGTCGTTGATGATCCTTTACCCCCAAAGAAGTTGATGATCCTTTACCCCCAAAGAAGTTGATTAGAAAATCAAGTTGATCTTCATGAAGATGCACTAGCATAGGAAGGAATGCAATGGTTAACCCGGATCGAAAAACCAAAACATAGCCATGCTTCAGTAAACTTATAATCGGTTCATCGTCTCATCGGACAACGAGGTTGGAATCTATATTGTACATCCAAAACTGTTGTCATGGTTTTCGTGAGGTCATATGTTACTCTATTATTGTTGTAAATGGAATCAAATCCAATTACACTAGCACCTTTTCTCGTGTACCGCATAAAATTGATGCATTTGGGTAAACTTTTAGAGTGTCTTAATGGTTCTCATTTCAATTGGTAAATCCTGTAGAGAGAATGGTTAGTTTAAATTTTTCGAGCTGCTATTTTGAACGGTGACCTTGTATAATGAAGGGTCACTGGGTGTATCTGGGTTGTCATTTGTCTCCTTCTTCAAGTGGGTTTAATTGGTGCAATTTGTTTATCTATTTATTGTAAGTTTGTCTTCAACAAGTTTACCCCTGGGTCGGCTTGTTTGATAGGTGTGGTTAGTGGCACATTTCCTTTCTAAAAGTATGTCAACAACACTTGTGCATGACTAGCATAACAGTCTTTTCCTTAGAGACAGCATCTATTGCAGCTTGATGAAGTTTTATGCTGCCAATTAGTTTGAGTTGGTATTATTGATGAAGTTTTATGCTGCCAATTAGTTTGGATTTGCATGTTGAATGTGATTAGCCAACTTAAAGTGTTCGAAAGTACAGATTAGCTTATTGGGGATAATTTTCTGCATCATCTTTAATGGAGCATCATTGTGGTCCTTCCGAAAGAAGCCTGATCGGCTTATACTGAGATACCTGAGAGATTTGCTGCCAATTCTATTATGTATGGTTGATGCACATGGTTAGGTTGTTTCTATGAATAAAATTTTATGGTGCCAGCCTTTGAATGACAGCCCTTTCCTACCACTCTTCGATTGCCATCGTTTCTACGATGTTTAAATATGAGTTGATAGTGATCAAACCTGTTTTGTCAAGTAGTAGTTGTTATATAATGTATTCCAAGATCTCTTACTTTTGTGATATTTTTCTTATTCTTCTTTAATGTGGTGTCTTGTTTAACCATGTTGTTGAAGGAATGTGGTTCACTTGTATTTGCAATCTTTAGGATTTGTTTTCACCTTTGTATTGCTCCCTGCCCTTCCACCAAAGAATAGAAAACTTATCGTGCTTCGTAAGTCAAGAGAATGTTTGAGTGGAATAGAGTCGTATCATCCGGGTACCGTATCGCTTGCGAATTTATCCCTAACAAATTCTATTTCCTTTGCTTTGCTGTTTCAGTGCGAATTTTGCTTCTTCTTAATTTTTTTTTGTTTATTTGAAGTTGTTCACTTCCGGCTGCTTTGGTTTCTCAAAATATAGAAGTGGTTACTTTTGTGTCTATGTTAGTATGTTAAGTTGTAGAGGTTATTCTACTTTTCTTGAGTGTGATTCGAGATACGTGTGTTAATGATTTTCTCATTGTGTGTTCTTTTATGTGGATTTCATTTTTTGACCTAAGTTTAAGCAAATTGGAAGTGTATTTTGTTGAGTCGATTACAATGTTCACTAATATAATTTGTTTGTGGTTTTTAGACCTCCTAAATGAGTACGACTTGTGGTTGAATTAGTCTAAAATTTTATATTTCACTCGCACAAAGCCACAATTAGCTCCACCAAAGTTGTTGTATGTGAGAATTAGTATGGAAGCCTTTGCCGCCTCACTTTTGCCTCCCTCTATTCTTATTTAGGAAAAAGAAGGTTGGAGCTTCAACCCGCAATTCGTTTTTGAAAACCTTCCTCCCCATTGTCGTTACTATGAAGTCTTTGATCCACCCCGCTTTTGCTTGCTCTAGTAAAGGCCGGCAATTAGTCTGTTCCTCCCTAGTCCCTTGGCCCCCGATGCCACTACAAACCATTCCTCCCGTAAAATCCATTAATCCCTCCCCGTACCTCCCCGAACCACTCCCTTCATCGCCGTACACCCACTCGGAATCTCCCGCCTACTTGTCACCCCCTTCCCTATCGGAGAGTCGAGTAGGGGAAGCCACCGACACCGTTAATGCCAGCAGAGTCATTGTCCATGGCTAGAAACAATGCATGGCCACTCTACCATTGCATATGATTAGCTGCTACCCCCCGACATTGCTCCATAGGGCCTTATCTCTTCAGCCGACTCCCTACGTATCCCTAAAAACAACCCTCTAGCGCATCGTATAGAAGGTTGGACCGCAACAGCTTTATTGCAAAGTGCCGAGGTCAATCAGATTTCGGATTGCATCCCGCCCCGATGCCGCATTCCCCCGATACAAGTGTTTTTATCTCTTTGTAGGTTGTGACACCACCGAGTCACCGGCCTTTACTCTCCTTCAGAAGACCATATTGCTATTAATTATCTCGTAGGATCTATTGCAATTTCAATTTTCAGCTCTCCCTCCGAAGAAATCAGTTCTACCTTATGAGACATCGTTGTGTCTTTGACCGAAGCACTAGTTAAAGATGCTCCATTGGCATCTGTACCCTTGTCATCCACCTCAAAGAAGAATATCATGTTGGCCTTGTCGCCCCCGCAATCCTCGACCCAAGACAAGGTTCGTGCAAGATTATTGTTGCTCCCCCATCCCTCCTTTCTCTCTCTCTCAAACACCCTATCTAACTTCTCGGGCTTCTTCCGTGTTGCGTATCGTCAATGGGCGTAACCCACAACCCCGCTCCCTCCTCCCAACCCACGCATATTCATTTACAAAAAGTGTGTTGAGTAGGTTTGGTTTCAAGACACTTATGTTGGATTCATAAA
The DNA here is from genome assembly GCF_041222555.1 of Hakea prostrata. Classification (NCBI taxonomy): domain Eukaryota; kingdom Viridiplantae; phylum Streptophyta; class Magnoliopsida; order Proteales; family Proteaceae; genus Hakea; species Hakea prostrata. The sequence continues at coordinate 793,905 of NW_028291134.1, forward strand.
CAGCTTTCTTGTTCTATTTTGAGTTTATACACTTTAATAGACCATATTTATAACATATATATTGGTATGTTCTACTTAAAATCACTATACTATACATGGTTTGGTTAGGGAATAAGTAATTTAGTACTTTACGGTTTGGCTTTTGCCTTAGATACTGAATCTATAATGAATTGTATTTGGTTTGGTTTTTGTTGGTTTTTGTTTTAAAAAGTCAATTCTGGTTCCAAATTTACTCCCATTGAATTACCTAATAAGAAGAGGTAGGCATCATTGTGAACACTGGAATATGTCATTTTCATGGAAACCGAGGTTGTCAAAATCGTTAGCATACTTCTGAGCAAGGGTGGGCAGATATACATACTTTTGTGGGATCCAATTGTATGCAAAGTGGGCGTGTCTTTGTTTTTCGCATTCTCGGTATTATGTAAATTCATGGCCTCCTTATGGGGTCTATTTAACCGCATTTCATGTATTCATGTATAGGTTGACATCTTTGCTTTCGGCCCTTGTCTCTGTTATCTCTATCAGAAAAGAAGAAACCCCTTTGTGGGTCAGTATCCATTCTTTTGTTGTTTGTTGGTTGTACTGTTACTCTATCAGAAAAAGAAGAAACCCCTTTGTGGGCTGTATCCATTCTTTTGTTGTTTGTTGGTTGTATTTGGCATTTCTAATAGAATCAAAAAAAGTGTGTGTTGTTTAATAGGGAATACTTTTATCTCAACCTACCGAATGTGTAGTTGAACTCGTTGTATTGCACAAAGCAAGAAGTCGTTGACATTGTTGGATGCAAAACCTTGACTTATTTATTGTGATTAGGTAGTTGGAAATCTTTCCATCAATTTCCCGCAATTTGGAAAAATTTTACAGCTTATGTAAGTTATTTAAGTCTTGATGTAAATGTCTCATCTTCTAGGGATTAGCTCATCTAGCAAGGACATACCTCATAATTAAAGAGGTCAAGAGAGAGAGGGGAAAAAAAGATGTAGGCTTTTGATGTGTGCTACTAACAAGGTTCGAAATTTCGTTTATCCCGCCATCTTGCCCTTCAACGAAATGACCGAACCTTTTGATGATGCAACTTCGTAGGACAATATTGAGATATATGTGGTTTTCATTCCCAGTGGACCTTGGTCATCACCCATGCACTCATATTCGGAAATTTTGATTTGGATGAAGTCCTTTCATGTGGATGGCTATAGTATAATTGATTTCTCGTTAATGCATACCTTCGTATAAGATCCTATCTTTAGCATATTCATTGTTCAAACCAATGCATTTTATTATTTTGGATATACAACTATTTAGTGGAGTGTCGTAATTCTCAATGGAGTCATTTACAATGACGAGGTTATGAATAAATTTTGAAAACAGAAAATTTGAAACAATGATAACATCCATTATTGGGCAAACATAAGTTGGTTTCCAAACAGGGGAGCAATAAAAATGGTGGTGACGAGCAATGTTGATGATATTGTGGCATTTAATAATTTGGTTGTTTGTTGTCATACCGATTTTGTGATTTGGACTTCCTTTATTATTTGCTTTTGATATGTGATGATGCCGTGGATGTACTTTGGCCTAGATTATTATAAGTGCGAATAAATGTTTTATGAGCTACAAATTATAGTGATGTACCTTTAGTATCATGTGGAATGTCAAGAAGTGGGGCCTCACCTAAGATACCGAAATGCTGATGTTGTTATGCAACTGTGGATATTTTATCACTTCATTCGTTAATGTTTAGAACTTAAAGTACTTCACTTTGATAATTTTGTGATCAAACCCGTTTTTGTGTTAATGGGTTTTATTTTAACTTGGTAGGGTTTGTACATTTGAAGCATTTTTGTTGTTAACATTAGAGGGTTATTTCCCCGTGTTTGTGATGTGTTGAGTGTGGGTGGACGCTTGGCACATGGGCGTGGAAATGATTGTCTATAATATGACTTGTTTGGGCTAGGTTTCAATCCAGTGCCAATGGTTGGCATCGAATTTTGAATAACTAATGTCTAGACTGAATGTTTTTCATGCTTAGATTGTTTGTGTTCTCTCTTTAATGTTGTCTCATGACTCTCATCTCGTATAATTAGTATTTGTTTTGTTATACTTTAGTTTCATGTTAATAAAATGTTGTTTACCTAATACGTTTTGTTGCATCTATGCAGCAAAACCACCATAAGTCTCACTTTGAAATGGCTCCTAAGGCAACCACACAAATGTAAGGCCAAAGGGGCTAAAAAGGGAAACAAAAGCAACAAAGAAGGCGAGGCTTCATATTTGGTGGATGACGAAGCAAAAGCGTCATTTGATTTGATTAATAAGCTAAGTGTAGAAGAAGGAAGGGATGTAGACATCCCTTCTTTTCGCAGAGGAGGTGTAGCAGATATGTTTAAGGCATTGGGTGGGATAACATCCTAAAGTTACCTCCTAAGTGTTATTACCAGTTGGTTAAAGTGTTTTATTCCAATTTGAGATTCAAGGAGGAGGAGGGAAACTTATATGCCCCGTCCAATGTTAAAGGGGTGGAGATTGCCTTGAATATTCAAGAGCCGGGTGAAAGGCTAGGAGTCTCAAGTGAAGGACAAAAATATTTTTGGGAGCCTAGGAAGAAGTTTGATCACCTCATTGATGTTGGTCGGACTTATAGTGATATAATGGTTCACTACACGGGTAACACCAGCGTGAAGTTGAAGGACCCGAAACCAATTCCTCATGCAATTGCTTACATAGTGCAACACAACATTATCCCACGAAGAGGTCACCGTGAACGGCTGAGTTCTTTTGAAGCCTATGTCACCCATTGCATTCATTCAAGGAGGCAGCTCAACATGCCGTACATTATTCTCGTAATGATGAAGTATGCAAAAGATGCCCACAATCGTGCTCTCCCATATGGTCGGCCGCTTACCCAAATCTTTACTACCTATGGGATTGATCTTGAGGGGGAGGATTGTGAAAGTGGGAAGAATAAGAAGAAGAACAATGAAGTTAAAATCCATGGAAAAAAATTCCATCTTGAGATGGCGGATGTAGGAGTGCAGCCTCGTGTGTAGGAGCACAACCTCGCCGTTGATCCATACATGACCGGAGATGATTTTGAGCGTGTTGAGAACAAATTTTCAAATATGTCAAGACATGTGCGGAAGATTCTTCGGCGCGTGGATCAAGTCGCCCATAAGATGGGCATCCCAGATATTCCGGACTCCTCACCACCTTCTGCTGAATCTGAAGGATCTGCATCTGATCCTGAATAGGTTGACTATTCAGATTAAATGTAATTTGGATGTTTTGCCCACTGGGATTCTTTGTTTCAATCCTTAAAACAATGCTTATTTAATACACAGATAAGAATTTGTAGTAAGGTTCCCATTGGCTGTTTCTTTATATTCCTTATATTTTGATATTTGAGTATACTATGTGTGATATTTCTTATATTTTGATATTTGAATATACTATGTGTGGAATTCATGGATTACATCCATATACACACCCAAAATTCCCGTTAAGGTAAGATTAAATGTAATGAGATAGGTTGATTGAGTTTATCTCCCCATACGGAATGTATGAAGTAATTTTAGGCAAAGTTGGGGTTTGTTACAGTTCAAGTGGTGTTTGGTAATTCGTATGGTTGGCAAAGTGATGAAACTGTGCATTAACATGAGACTTTCACTACCTTGTCTGATTTCAGAGCAGATTGTCTGAATTTTTTCAAATTTATTTGCAATAAAATTGTGTTCTCCATCTAATTGTATGTTTTGGTTATAGTGATAGACGCGTCAATGCGGAAATGGAATTTTTTTCCTCTTGTGTAGTTAACACTAACATTGCTCCGTTCTTAAACGAACTAACCCCTCCACTCTCGTGGATCCGTTAAATTAATATGGTTGTTTCCGTTGAAAAGGGAATCAATAAGATACTCCCTCTTTCCATCAAAACTCCCGGGGTTGAAACAAGACTTCAAACATAATCACTCCATTTTCCACTTCGTGTTGGAGAGTTATAAATACGTTGAGGAACTTTAAAAGGGAACCACCCCCTTTCATCCGATGAACACAGAGAGCAAAGGGGGCTTCCCCCTTTAAAGGGAACCAGCCCCTTTCATCCGATGAACACAGAGGCGAACGGGCCGCTCCCTTTTAAAGGGAACCGGACTCGTAATATGATGAACACAGAGGCGAACGGGCGCCCCTTAGGGCTTACAATCCGATGAACACAGAGGCGAACGGGCCGCCTCCCTTTAAAGGGAACCAGACCCCGTAATATGATGAACACAGGAGGCGAACGGGCCGCTCCCCTTTAAAGGGAACCACCGACTCCGATGAACACAGAGGCGAACGGGCCGGCTCCCTTTTTAAAGGGAACCGGACTCGTAATATGATGAACACAGAGGCGAACGGGCCGCTCCCTTTAAAGGGAACCAGACCCGGAATATGTGTATGATGACCGATGAACACAGAGGCGAACGGGGCTTCCCTTTTAAAGGGAACCAGCCCCTTTTAAAATGATGAACACAGAAACAAAGGGTGCTGAGCCTTTATAGGGAACCAGACTCGTAATCCGATGAACACAGAGGCGAAACGGGCTGTTCCCTTTTAAAGGGAACCAGCCCCTTTTAAAATGATGAACACAGAGAGCAATGGGCCAGCTTCCCTTTAAAGGGAACCAGACTCGTAATCCGATGAACACAGAGGCGAAACGGCCAGCTCCCTTTTAAAGGGAACCAGCCCCTTTTAAGGCACTGGCCGGGAAATGATGAACGACAGAGGCGAAATGGGCTAGATCCCTTTTAAAGGGAACCAAAGGAAATGGGGGGCCCTTTTAAAATGAAGAACACAGAGCAATGGGCCAGCTTCCCTTTTAAAGGGAACTGACCCGTAACCGATGAACTCCAGAGGGAACGTCAACGGGCTGCCCTTTAAAGGGAACCAGCCCACTTCTGGGGAACACAGAGACCAAATGAGCTGATTCCATTATAAAGGGAACCTACCCCTTTATTCAATGAAGAGACATGGTACAATATGACATGATGTCTCCTCCACTCTACTTATCTTTTATGGATCAAGAATGTTAAAATCAATATGAGTGCTTCCTTTAGCTTGTTGGATATCAAATTAACTTTGTGCTGACATTGCTAAGTCCAGATAAGATGTAACCAAAATTCAGGTGCGAAGATCATCGAATGCTTTACAACAAGCTGGTTTGAATGATACAGATATCGTCCCTCATCCTTATATACAAAGTACTACCACTATGCATATACAAAAAAATAGTGCAGTAAACCCAACATAGTTGAATGATACGTATATTGTCCCTCATCCTTTGATACAAAGTACTACCACTATTCATATACAAAATAAAGGGGAATACAAAAATGTTTGAATATGATAAACCCATGTATGTCCCTCATTGTCCCAAAATGACACCCGCTGCTCGCATCCTCAAATGTCACCAACGCAAAGACTCAATTTTGGGACGATGGTACGTGGTCAGCGTATAATCCAACGACAAAATAGAAGCAAATAATAAGTTTGAAATTAAGATAAAAGAGCAATACAAACACAAAACATCAGCTTAATGCAATTACCTTATATGAAGAATTATCAAGACTTACACCAAGTTGAACCGAATTTTGGGATGAAGGTACGTGTGCGATAATCCAACGACAAAATAGAAGCAAATAATAAGTTTGAAATTATTTGCATAAATGAGCAATAGAAACGAGAGATTATCACTTAATACATTTACCTTAGATGAAGAATTACCAAGACTCACACCAAGTTGAACTGAATTTTGGGAGGAAGGTACGGCAGATAATCCAACGACAAAATAGAAGCAAATAATAAGTTTGAAATTATTTACATAAATGAGCAATAGAAAGGAGAGATTATCACTTAATGCGCTTACCTTAGATGAAGAATTATCAAGACTTACACCTAGTTGAACTGAATATTGGGAGGAAGGTAAGTGTCAGATAATCCAACAACACAAATAGTTAAGAGTAATTGTGCAACATCAAGAAATTATATGAACAATGTCAATGTTTGGCTGAAAAATAAAATAAATTTACCCGAGTTGAGCATGTGTTATAGCCGCCAAACATTGACAAATAATCGACTCGGCAATGATACTTGTATGGAGCCCCGCCCTTCAACTAGGTTGCAAATACCTCTTCTTTTTACTTTTTTCATGCCAGGGCTTGATTCTTTTTCCGGATCCCCTTTTCTCGAGACTGCTTTTGGTTTTAAATCGTAAAATTCGGGACGCTTCACCATTTACTTGGAGGGTTGGTCAAGATGTGAAGGAACGTCTACATGTTCTAGATCGTTGACAATCCCATTCGAGATGCTTACATAGTATGTTATAACCAAAACTTGTTTCACAAGCTTGGTTAATGACTTTCAAAAATGACGGAGTAATTAGCCTAGTTCGTCGGACGCAACTTACTTCTCCATCAGCCTCAAACCTTGCATCCCCTTCCCTTCGTGTCCCGTCAAGTATGTGCACATCTCGGGCTGATTTTCTCCATCTCATTAAAAAATATTTTATCGGAATGCACATGAGTTGGAGATAATGGAAAACTCTTAACATATGGGCACAACAACATCCCAACATTCTCAAATTTCTTACAACTACATGTTACGCTTTCGTCTCTCGGATTACGCAATACTCAGATGCTTTCCCCGTAAAGGAACCAGCTTGCATCCGCCTTCAAAATCACATATTCAACATACATATTTGCGACATTCTCGCCGTTGATAGCGTGACTATCCACCAACTCAAACTCCTTCAAAAACTCTTTGAATATAGTTGGAGTATATAACGGTAAGCTTGATTCAACATAGGTTTCAACGAATGTGCACCCCCAAGAACTTCGTTACGTGCATCAAATTCCTTTTTCAATTCATTTGCACGTTTTGCGTCCACAACATCCCGGAAATGTCTCATAAACCTTAGAAGATCAAGTTTAGGCCAAGACATTGTTTCCAAATCAGGATTCAAACTTCACCCAACCGTGTGCTCCTCACACCTAGTGTGAAACAGCTTCTTCATGTAACAACATGCCCATTTCTCCCTTATTTCATATGTTCTATCTAGCCAACTAGTGTTTAGAACCCCTTGATTTTCTCTTAAATTGGTCCATGCATATTCAAATTCAGCAACTTCGTATAATGGTATATGCATTTGTTCAAAATTTTGAAGAACCGTGACTTATCACTCATCAAATATCCATGGTGTTTCTTTGCATTTTGCAATAGATGCCAAGTGCACAATGCATGGCATGTATTAGGTGCAACCTCGCTAGTGCCCTCGCCATTGCAAAGATCCCGATCAAGTTGAAGATTGTAATTGCCTTCTTATCACCGTTAACTCCAAAAAAGTTCGAAATAACCATACAAATGACTCAGTGGTCTCATCATATAGCAAGGCAGCTCCAAATACGACTGTAGTTCTATGATGATTAAATCCCACAAACACACCCAATGGTCTATTTTCTTTGTTTGTGTAGAACGTAGTATCAAACACAACCACATCACCAAATAGTTGATAATCACATTGCATCCGTGGATCAGCCCAAAATATATTAGTCAATTTGTCCTCACCGTCCATCCGTACGTAATAAACAAATGCAAGTGGTTTAAGTTTCGTTGATTGTCTAAGTATAGCATCAAGCTCCCGGCATCCCCATATGCCAAATCACGCTGCCGTTTGTTATTCAAATAGTTTTGCAAATCTTTCTTTGTGAAGCCAAGATTTTCATTGCCCCCTCGCTTGCAAACCCATCAAATTAAATGTCATTCTTGTTCCCATTCCACTTCGCCACCCATTGCTATTTCCGTGGCTTGGGTACTTGATATTGCACGCGGGATCGCATCAAATGTGCAAGCCTTCTTCAACATGAAGAACATGGTTGTGTTCATCCACAAATTTGTCAACTACTAATCGTCCTTCATGATCTCTTTTTACAATCATCCTTGCTAAACAAGCCTGTTCTAGTTTCAGGACGATGTTGTTCCCTTTCCCTCTCTTTCTATTCGGTATCCTTCTTTACTACACAAGAAACAGCGTTGCACGATGACACTCTTATCCGTCGTGCTCCCGTGTAAATAACCCTCCTCCGAACACCGAACCCACTCATGCGCCCATACTTATTATAACAGCCATAGGCTTCATCAAATGATTTAAATTCCATGCCTAATCGAGGTGTCACATTGTCATCCATTGTTTGATGAAACTTTCATAGTAAACCACAAGTACACATTAATAAAAGTTAGGAATGGCCCGAAGATTTAAGATTCATAAACAACAAAGATGAAGCCTTAAGGTACAATATGACATGACAACTTCCGGGAACACAAAATTCCCGATGCATAAAACCGATAAGTAATTAAGTCGATGAGACAACGGTGCAATTTAAAATCGTATCACAAATTCATTTAATAAACTGAATAACAACGACTTACACAAGACATATGGACCCAAAACCAGGAAAATATAGAAGTCATTCGCTTTCATATGTAATGTGCACAATAAATATGGAAATGCATGAGAATTATAAATATAAAATTATCTAATATGAGAAATTTCCTTTATAATGGTAGCTCAGCTACATTATAACCATTTAACCATCATATAGTAGTAGACAAAATTGGGTTGTAGAATGAGTAAAAGTAGAATAACCAGTACAGATATGTTGATCACAAAATCCAAATAGATGTATAAAAAATCCTACCGATACAATTCTACGGTCATACAAAGAATTAAAAGGTCGTACAAAATGGTCATACAAACAAATCCTACGTAACATATATATAAATTGTTGGTCATGACGAGATTTGCAGTGGAAGTATAACATACCAATAATGGCCGTAATAAGATCTGGACGGAAATACAACTAGGTGCAAACGTATATGTGTATTCAACATGAATAAAATAGGATACACATATATAAAATTCAATCAAATAACAAACCATATCATTTTGTTCAATGTTAACTAAACGAATTGATGTTTAAACTAATACATGCAACATCAACTTGGTCTACTTCTGTTATCTACGAAAATAAATTAATCTTGTTAATCCTTAAACCAAGCCAATATATATAGTAGAGTATCAGAAATCACATCATATATTATTGTCCAGGAAAATCATTTAATGTGAATAGACGAAGTGAAAAAGTTGGGCATGTTGTGGACCAACGAATCAATGGATATTTGAAGTTTCATGGGTCACATTTCATAATATGTGGATTAAAGACAAATATAAATATGAGAAAAGATAAATAGTGGCGCTTTGTTATTCAAATATCAAAACTAAGCCACTCCCTATACCAAACAACAAACAAAATGATCGGACTCACCAACTGCAATTTGAATGAGGTAAACGCCACCACCGAGTTGTTACAGCCTTGGTCTGGTTTCCTGTAAACCAGCAGGCTCAAATGGAGTCCCGTTAAGATTGTAGTGGTACTTGAATAATATTGTGGGAGAAACGTGAGAGCAAAATTCTTAATAAATATGTACGATTTTTGTTGTGTAAAACTTTCTTCCAAATCCAAAGAGTGACAACCGAACAACCACCCACCGCATTCACTCTTTTTGCTTCCAACATGTAATAAAAGTTTACCTAGATAACCAAAAAAAAAAAAGTGCTTCAATCGATTCCAGAGAGCAATTTTACAATCACTAATGTGTTTATACGTACAGAGAAGAAAATTCTCATGTTGGCTGCAAAAGCAAATGGAAAATTGCAATTTTGCTTCCGAGGTGACAACTGACAAGTAATGGCTCCCCGCTCTCACGCCATTTTTTTGTTCACATCATTGTAATAGGGGCTTACCATGGTTAGTGAAACCCAATCAGACTGATCGAATCACCGGGCGGCCAACCGATGAGGGTAAAAGAGAGCAGTATCGACTAAATTTGGGCTCAATAGAGTAAACATGATGTGGACACATGAACAATTTGATTCAAAGATTCATATGGGCACTGGGCCTCAGCCCATATTTACAACAAATAAATAGCTCATTTAATGTTTCCTTTCCCATTTGATTATGTCTTTGCTATCGTATCCTCTCTCCTCACCAAAGGCATTTCAGCCCTAGAAGCAAGAAATTCCAGGAGTACTAATGTAAATATCTCCGATTACTTACATACAAGGAGAAGTAAACAGGCGTTAAGGTTATGAAGAAGGCCTGGAACGCTTTTAGAGCAAATCGCCCAGGTATCCTGTGTTAAGGTTATGAAGAAGAATATACGTCTCCACGCTCTTCTGAGAGTCGACTCTTCCATCTTTCCTTGCGTTCTTACTTTCCTCCTTCTCGTGTCTCACTTGTTAAGAA